>NW_017731468.1:902768-903878 GCF_001890085.2 Hipposideros armiger | reverse complement strand
GGAGCCTGGGGAGAAAGAGAAGGCCAGAGGATAGAGGGAGGGGCTGGAATCGGCTGGAGAAGAACAGGGAAGGTCAACATTTGGGAAGATTTCTGATGCTCATTCTCTGAGCTCTACAGTGGCATGAATGTGACAACCATTTCCAGCAAATGGTGGTGAATGAAACATTCAGTGTTTTGACCAAAGTGCTATGTTGCACACACTTTCTGCATAGATGGTGAAGGAAAATGGGGTGCCAGGAGAATTGTACATAAGGAGATGAATGAACCTTTTATCTGAAACTGGGAATTCGGCTTCTAAGGGTTCTGACCTCTCACTGTGTACTTGGGAAGCCAGCAGAAAAATATTCCTGCCAATTTCTCAGAGTCAAATCTAAAATACGGGGCCAAAATTCTGCTCACGGTTGGACCAGTCTCTTAAAGCAACTGCTACCCATCGCCTGCCTCCTCTCCCCGCCCCCCCCCCTCCCCATCCCTCCTTGAAAGGCCAGAGGTGGGGGCAGGAGTGCTGCTGGGAGCAGCCCTGACACACTGCATCTGGACAGCCTCCTGGGTCTTGCGGGTACGGAGCCAACATTTTTGAGTGTATATTTTATAACCACAGCTTCAAGTATAAAAATAGAATGTGAAAAATAAAAACAGGACTCACAATCAGAGCCTCCATCATCCTGCTGGTGAGCGAGGTTAGAGAAATAATAAAATTAGAGTAACCAAATTGAAAGCTTGAAGAGTGCTCACTTTCCTTGGCAAGGAAAATTCCAGAGCCAGACTTAAACGCTCAGCCTTTTTCCTAAGTGCTTAAGGCAGCTCGGCTTCCACTTAAAATGTCTGTTATCACTCCTGTCTCCCCAGGAGAGTTATTTATGAAGGAAAGTTTCCTGGTCAGCCTGCCAAGCAACGCATCTTGAACAGGGACGGGCCCGGGCAGGAAGAGCTGAATGAAAAGGCCACAAGGCTGTGTGGGTCGAGGTGCCGCTCACTTCTGCTTCTTCAAACACGCCCAGGCGGTAACTCAAAACCTGAAAACAACCCGAATCCTTTTCCAAACATAAACGGAATCCTTTATGTCAGGTTCCATATATTTTCCTAACTCCATTCCCCACCCTAGCCC
>NW_017731468.1:896731-901131 GCF_001890085.2 Hipposideros armiger | reverse complement strand
ATAACTGTGGAACATCACAGCAGACCACTGAGCCTTTGATGTGAAGAGGGAGACATAAGCTGCTACCTTGTCTAAGCCACTTTTAACATGGTCTCTCTGTTACAGGTGCCAGGGAGACTAAACAGCAGCTGCCTCATGCTTGAAACCCCAAGAAAATACTTCACAAGTCCATTTCAAGATATGCTCCCAACTAAGATCCTTGGTTGTACTCCAGTAATTTGAGTACTTCAGTTGGAGGTTGGGAGAGGGTAGAGAGGAAGGGAGGCGAGTTGCTGTCAAGTACAATCTTTGTCTCTGATTCTCACTTGAGGCTCCCTGCCTTGGCTCCTGCAGTCCAGCCTCACAAAAAATTACTTCTGAAAAGCTGAATTACTGAACTACAGCGAGGATTTCCTGCTGATTTAGACACTGGGGTGGGGGAGGGCATTTCTTACTTTTGCTAATCATGATGCATCAGTGCAGTGGCCTGAGCATATCTCCTAAAATCCCACTTTCCTCACAGCATCCATATACATAGCCACATCCAAATTGGTTCTGTACACTCAAAGAGTGTCCCTGAAAGGCATATAGGTTTACAACAACCCCAACCTACACATTTATCGAAATACACACACCCATGCGCACAGGTAAACACTGTCCCTGTGACACCCTGGCACCATCAGAGCCACCTCCTATTCTGTTCTTCTGCTTGTAAGAGTTCCCGCCCTGTGGATTCTTATAGTCAAAAAAGAGCAGTAGGAACAAGGAAGTCCAGGCCATAACTCTGAGGGACTTGGGAAGAGCACCTGGAGGGTTTGGGGCAGGATGTGGGGGTGGGAGTGGGGGGAGATGGGTCTCTGACATCACCATTCACACCTCCTGGGGTAACAGCAGAGTGCTGAATGAGGGCTATTGCAGTGGCCAGATTTACTTTCTCGGGTAGGAGCTATGTTGTAACAGTCTGGGTTTGACAATCGCTTGGTTATTGGGACCAGAGGAAGAAGATCAGGCTTCTGGCAACTGGGTAGCAATGGACTGGGGTGGGGGAAGGGCAGGAGTCAGTGCCGATGAAAGGCACGGATGGAGTGCTCAGACAGGGCGAGCAGGACTCCTTAGTCATTCTAACCAGCCCAAGGCTGAGGGAGGATGGGGCCCATCTGGCCATCTCTGATAGATGTGACCCTAACTCTTGAAACTGGCTTAGGTTCATGGTGAATGAATGCGCCCCACGGTGAATGGAGGAATTCTGTATCCTGACATGGCCTGGCTGAGGAAAGCGAAGGCTCCTGAGGTTGGAAAAGGAGAAAGCAGAAGAGAGGAGAGTTGAGGCCACGAGCAGGAGGCTGAGGATCACTGGGTTTGCCCTGACTAAGAGGGAAGACAAAACTCTGCCAGCCACGTCAGCGCCAGATGGCCCATGTCCCAGACTGTGGGCTTACCGTCACCCAAAAGGGTCAGTCACCTTGGGCCCAGGGAGCTTAGCTTTCAGGAACAGCAACAGGGGAGACGAAATGATATAAAATGACCCTCATTTCCTGGAGAGGAGACTATTGTCGCCTCTGTGGGGCTTCGCCACAGGGAGGCCATGGAAACAATCCCATCCCCCCAGCAACCAGCCAGCCAGGTACTCAGTGGCAGTGGCAGCCTGCTCCCAGACTTAAGACAGGGGCATTCGTTTGCATCTCTTTTTGCACATGGGGGGGGGGCTGGCTGCCAGTGACACACCAGCTGAGATGTGAGTGAACGTCAGGGGCCCAGGCTGCCTGGGACAGCAACTGATGGGAAAAGGCAATTTGGTACATGGTAACGGGCTCCTCCAACACAGCCCACCGAAGCTAGGAAGAGTGGGAGGGGAAGCGCTGGCTCCTGCCTTGATCAAGCATTTTCATTTTGAAGGAATAAATGAGAAAAAAGAGAACTAGTTCCTGCACAGCTGTCTTCCTTCAACAACCGTTTCCCCTTACCCTCTCTCTCTGGGCAATGCCAGATGTTGGCCTGGGAGTTAGCACTGCAATTCCTAACTCCTTGTGTTTCCTCCCCTGGAACCCTACTGATGAACATCCAGACAATCCTGGGAGAGAGGTCTGGGAGGACCAAGGGCTGGCTGCGGGGTGTGGTTTTTTATTGCTGGGAGATGGCTGCTTTCATAGGATGCTCCGTTCTTCCTAGCCTTGCGATGCTGGAGTGAGTTTCTACAAGGCCTTTCTTCAAGGCCGTCTTCCCTTTCCTCTGCCCTTACCCCATAGCACCTGTCTCACCCCCTGGATTATTCTCAGTGAGCAACCCTATATTTCTGCCACTTCCTTTCTGTAAATCAAGGCTCGAGGAACAGAGAGAAGTGCTGTCCTGTGTCTCAGGGTGTCAGGTTTTAGACCTCATTTCCCACTAATTATGTGACACTGGGGAAATCATGTGGCTTTCCTGGGTTACAGTTTCCACTTGTGTAAACCAGAGGCTCTAATACCCTCAAGTCATGTGATTCCCTTCCTCTATGGAGGGGGACTGGGAAATAGGGGCGCAATCAGCCTTGATGTGGGACCTTCTGCCATCCCTGGCTGCGACCACCTTGGCCACCGCCATTTCTGTCCCCTTCCCCAGGACACGCTCTGTTTCTCTGAGCTCTCGGGCTCTAGGCCTGTTTCCTTAGGTGATGATTCCAGGGTCTTCCTTTCAAACACTGTTGTGTTGTGAGTGTAGGAGCCCTTCAACATCCCCCTTCTATCTACTCTAGCTTCCAAACGTAGAGGCTGGGTTTGGATTCCTTTTCCTGTCCTAGGAGAGGTTGAAAGTGCAAGGCCTTTGTCACCACAGGCACTGAGCTCCGATTCTCCCATCCAAGTACTAACCAGGCCCAACCCTCCTTAGCTTCCGAGATCAGACGAGATTGGGCGCGTTCAGGGTGGTATGGCCGTAGACTGAGCTCTGATTCTTAATTCTCACTTGACACATCTTCCACAGGACCCTGGGTGCATTACTTGTGAATTCCAGGTTATTCATATTTAAAATAGAGAAAATAGTAAAATATCTCACAGCGTGGCTGTGAAAACTCAAAGAGGTAATGTGAAGCGGGAGCATTCTAGAGGATAATGTTCTTCCCTCCCTCACTCCACCACTGGCCTACTCAGAGCAGGAAGAGACTGCCGGCCGGCCGGGGCTCAGGAGAAAGGGAACCCATTCTCAGAGCTGCTGCCCCAACCTCTGCCTTCCAGACGATTCATTCAGCACTTCCCCCAGTCCCCTGACTACGGCCTGATGATCAACTAAAAGGTCTTCCCGGGGCTAGGCCCCTGGAGGAAACTCTTGCCCAGGAAATTCCACCCAGCACAGGACAGGATGGAATGGTGAGGACAAGGTGGAGTTAGTCTGGGATCTGCCACAGCAGCCTCGCCTTAGCAGATGCTCTATCAGCACCTTGTTGAATTAAAGTCTCTGGGAAGAGGCGGGGCCTAAGGTAGTTGATTTAATCTGCCAGAGCAAGGATCTATAATACCACCTCAGGGCAATTCCACAATTGAATCCAAACAGCTCCACTGCCTTAGGTTGATTCTAAAAACACTGATCTCTTTATTGTGNGCCACTCGGCTGGCCCTGAGTGTGGTCTCTTGACCATGCATCTACATCACCTGGGAGCTTGTAAGAAATGTGGAAACTCATGCCCTCCTTACACCTGCTGACTCTGAAACTCTTTGTCACAGGAGCCTCAGGTGATCTGTGGACACACTGAAGTGTGCAAACCACCGCTTTAGAGGGCACCGGCGTCCCCTCCCCTCTTCTGGGTAACGTGTATGGATCTCTTCGATGTTCTATTTGGAACTTGGGAAGATTTCCACAGAGAGCCAACTCTTCGGTAGGGCATCCCTGGCCTTTGAAGAACTGGCTCTCACCTCCCTAATGTGAGTTCTTGTCCTTCCTCCACCCCACTCCCATTCTCCACTCCTCACGTTGCACTTTTCGTTCCCTACATATGTCATGGCACTCCCTGGGTATCCACTACGTCCTCACCTAGCGGCCTACTCAACAGCCCTCCCCTTTCTTCCTTACTAACGGAAGTCTAATTTTGTTCTGGGTGGAGATGCATCCAGCTGCAGGGGATGTGTCTAGCCCTATCTCATTCTCCTTTGCATGATTCTTCCTCTCTCAGCCTACCTTTGTAGCTAAGAGGGCCAGGTACCCAGACATGGCCAGAGAGGCATAGAAAAATATCTGCTGGGGGCTTTGGGTGACATTTTTTTCTCCCTGGATAAAATGAACCTTGTGATAAGAAAATTGTATGTTCTCGCTCCTTCCCTCATACCTAGAACATTGGGGCAGTACCTGAAAGTGCAAAGCCATCTTGTAACCATGAGCATAGCATAAGCACAGGGTCGAAAGCCAACATGTGGAGGATGACAAAGCAGAAAGACAGAGAGAGCTAGGTCCTT
>NW_017731468.1:878533-890696 GCF_001890085.2 Hipposideros armiger | reverse complement strand
TTATCTACTGTGATTGATACATTCCTCCATTCCTTCCTTCAATTGGTTATCCAACAGTGATTTTTGTTGAGCATCTATTGTGTGCCAGGTTCTAAGACTACAGCAGCAAACCAAACAGACGAAATTCCTAAACTCTTAGAACTTTTGTTCTGGTGGATGGAGACAAACAACAAGGTAAATAAAAAGCAAAATGATAAGATAGTGAAAGAACTATGCAGAGAATTAAGCCAGGGGGTGAAGTGAATAGCAAATGATTGAGTGATTACTGTAAACTGGGTGGTCAAGGCAAGCTCTCTGTGCAGATGACACTGAAGCTGAGATTGAAATGATAAGGAGCCAGCCCTATGGGACCAGGGAAGGCCATTCCAAGTGGATGGAGCAGCTAGTGCAAAGGCCCTGAGGCTACAATGAGCTTGGCAAGTTGGAGAACCTCAAAGAGGCTGGAGTGGCTCCAGGAGAGAAAGAGAGGGAGATGTTGTAGCAGGAGATGAGGTCAGCGAGAGAGGCCAGGTGGGGCTGGGTAGGGCTTTGTGTGTTACTTTAGGAGTTGGGTTTTATTCTGAGAAAGAAGGGAAGGCAAAAGAGAGTTCTAAGCAGGAGGGCAGCATCATTGGACCTGCTCCCTAAGAAGTGCCCTTTCATAGCCACATGGACAATGGGATGCAGGCAGACAAAGGCAGAGGCAGAAAGACCAGGCTGGGGGATTTTGCAAAAGTGCAGGTGAGAGATGATGGCAGCTTGGACCACCACACAAAACAAGCCTGGTGGACAGGCAATTTGTAAGTGTTTTTTTGAACACATGGGTGAATGAATAGATAAGTGAATATGCTTGATGTCACCACTTTTTGCCTCATACTTAAATAGTAAGAGAAAAAGTTGTGGACCTCCTAGGTAGATGTGAGAGAAGAAGTGAAAAAAAAAAACATTTAGAATGTAAAAAGAGGCACAAAGAAATAGAGGGGCAAATAAGTTTAGCTTGTCCCAAGAGGAATTTGGATCAGACTTGAAGACAGGTATGAGGGTACATTCTAGTGTAGTGGTTCTTAACTTTTTGGGTCATTCTTCTCCAAAAAAAGGGACTTGGTCTATGCATGCAACATTAACACTCGCCAAGCTTAAAGGCAGAGCTAAAACTGAGACTGGGGCTAGACTCTAGTGCCACAGAACAGAAAAGACACTCTGAATAGATTAGGAAAGAACCTACTGGAAAGCAAAGGAAGGAGGGAGGCCACACTCAGAGAGCTCTTTTCCCAGGACCTGAACCCATGAACCTGCAGGGATTGAGAAAAGCACAGGGCGTCCCATTGGGCGTGTGGCTAGGTGGGGAGGAGGACTCAGTGAGCAGCTTTCGAGGCTGCAGGGGTGGAACCATCTGTGACTCAGCACGGAGCCCCACAGACCTGGGGCTTTGCTGACTCGGTCACTGTGGAGCCACTCTGTAATGTCACAGTGACCTGGCCTCCCTGCCTGCTTGCTCAAGGCTCAGAGCATGTGAGATGTGTTTGTACTCTCGGGTGCTATGTGGGTGACCACGGTGCATGTGTGTATATGAGCGAGCGGGGAAGGGTGAAGGGGGAAGGAATACATTTTTGGGGAAATGGAGCAGGCGTTGGGTCTTTTCTTCTTCATCTTGCCCTGTTTCAACTCAGCCCCATGATGCCACTTGCCTCCTGCCCCATTCTCTAACCTCCAAGCCTCCATTTTTCTACATCCCAGTCCTGTTTCCACTGTTCCACCTCCCTGCTAATCATTATTCCAGAGTCTTTAGGGGTCCTCATGCCAAACAGAGGCTCCTGCGGTGTCTCCCGGTTAATCAGGGCCATGACCGCTGCAGCCCCAAGCTGGCTCCCTGGCCCTGCAACCTGAGACTGGGACCTGAGAGGTAAGAGTAAGGGAGGGACAAATACTACAGGGCTGCCAACTCTTAGCCTGCAAGCCCCAGAAAGTGAGTCACTCAGCTTGCAGGAAGGAAGGAAAACCATTGCCCCTTGAGCAGGTTCCAGCAGGAAGGGTTAGTCTGTCTGTTTCGGAGCTCTTTCTGGTTTCAAGGGGCACCCTCATCTCTTTAGAGAATTTGGGACTGACTGAAACAGTTGCTGTTAGGTGGCCTCCTATGGTGAAAGGTCGGCCCATCAACCCAAAATGACCACCCACTGTGTACCTAAGCCCATGGGCTAGCTGGGAAGATAACACCAACTAAAGCAGTGAAAAAGACAATAATGAAAGAGTAGAAAATCAAGGGCTATTTAGGGTGATACAACAACCAAATGCGGCAGGGATTCAGAGGAAAAGGAGAACCTGGAGGGAGGGCTGGGGTGTTGCAGAGAAGGTGGGATTTAATGTCACCACTAAACATTTGTATTTGGCAGAATCAGCAGAAGTTTTACATGATTTTTTGTAGGTAAGAGGAGTACTTGGAGCCAGCCCTCCAAGAAAAAGAATCACCAGCTGTGCGTATGTGTGAGAGTGGGGCACTTGCTTCTCCCTCCCTCCCTCCTTTTCTCTCTCAGTGTCTGTCAGTCCGCCTCTTTCTTAAAAGTCTTTTACATTTTTTTCGTATGAAAATTTCTACCTTATACGTCAATTATATCTCAAATTAAAAAAAACGTTTGTAGGGCAGCCAGGTGGCTCAGTTGGTTAGAGCACGTGCTCTGAACAAGGCTGCCGGTTCGACTCCCTCATGGGATGGTGGGCTGCGCCTCCCGCAACTAGATTAAAAATGGCGACTGGACTTGGGAGCTGAGCTGCGCCCTCCACCACTAGATTGAAGGACAACGACTTGACTTGGAGCTGATGGGTTCTAGGAAAAACACACTGTTCCCCAATTTAAAAAAAAAAGTTTCTACCAAGAAGTCCTCCTTTTTGAACATAAACTGACAATGGGTTTGAAGTTTGGACCCCCTCAAAATTCCTCGTTAATTGGCTTTTCTTTCTTATCCTGCATCCGCCAAAGCCACTGCTTACTTGTGTATCACAAACGGTTTTCTGAATCTCACAAATGCAACTGGGGAAAGGGCGGAGGCCCCCTGAATTAGGCTTGCCTGGAGAGAAGCTACAGAACAAGGAGAGGGGAGGGAGACCCCATGCTGGGGAGGGCAGGGAGCCGGAGGAGGGGGTTCAGAAAGCCAGCCCCCAGCCTGCCCTTCCCTGACTCCTCCAGCTCACGGAAGCCACCCCCCACCTCTGCTAGGTGAGCATGTGGGGGTGCCACTTGGGGGCCTGCAGATCTAGCCATCCCTGTGGGACCCCTCAGGTCTGTGCCACCTGTCGTTTTGTCCTGGAGTCCTCAAGTCTGACTCTGCAACATAACAAGTTAAACCTGCCAGAGACCCTGCCTTGGAGACAAAGGGGTCTACAAAAAGGGAGGCCTCAAACACCCCGCTGGTAGGAAAGGCCATGGAATAAACCCTAAATTGCTGAGTTCTGGCCATCTTCTAGCTCTCTCAATGGGGGTGTTTTTTTTCTTCCTTTAGCCTTCAAAAGCAGCCTGTTAAAAGTTTGTACCTTTACAGGTTCCTCCCCCTGTCGCTTTCACGCAGAACTCTAATTGGAGAATCACTCACATTTAGTGATTTAAATTTCAATATTGTCCAGGTTGTTTTTTCCTCACATGGAAGCCCCTGTTCAAATGAAATCTGATGTGAACTGATACAGGGTGTAAGACAGACATGAGTGAGCTGCTCAGGTAGAAAAGGGGGGGGCCCAGAGAAGTGGGAGCCACAGAGCAGACGGCCTCGAATGTTTCCTGATCTTGAAACTAGGCTCTTTCCAGAGCATTTCAAGGCTTGAAGTCAAGTCAGAGCAGAAGGAGCAAGATGGGGCCTCTCCTGAGTCCCGCCCACACACTTTCATACCTAGCTGCCCATTTCCATTCCCTCTGCTTGCGCCTTGGAAATGCCATTTCTTCCGCTCCTGAGGGAGCTCTCTGACTGGCACAGCGGAATGGGGAGGGGAGACGTGGGGAGGCTCCCACCGCTGGGGCTTCCTTAAGTCCTTTTTCCACAGCGGAGGGAGCCTCAGGTGACGCTCACAGAGCTGCTCCTGGGTTGAGTTTCACCTTCCAGGGGACCATGTGAGTGAAGGACGAACAGGGGGACAGCAGGAGAACCCGGCAGGCAAACAAGGTGAAGGACAAATCCATCTTCATGAGGGCTCTAAACACGGGATCGTTTCCTCTGGGCCCTCCAGACTCACTCACTACCTCATACCGCACATCTACAGCTAAAACCAACTGCGGGCAGGCGACACGCTAAGGCAATGAAGGCTGAATGACTGGCTTAATGCCTGCCTCTTCTTCCATCGTTTCTAGCCAGCGTCCACTGGGACCAGTAACTGGCCCTGGGAAGGGGTGCTGGGCTCCCAGGGCAGTGGTGCAGTGAGCTCGGGAGGCAGCACAGAGCTGGACAGTCCATTCTCTTCCCATAGCAGATACAGCCCCTCCCCTTGGCCCTCTCCATTCCCATTGCTGATCGCTCCAAGGCCTAAGGAATGCTGTGTCCCTGATCACAGTGACTTGTGGGCCTCGAAGTGCCTTTCCCGATGCCAGGCACTTTCACTTCCTAGAACCCCACAGGCCAACTGCTACCTCAGTGCCAAAGGCACAACTAGGTATTTCCCATGGATACCTCACCGGTTTAGAACCTTCCTTCCCTCCACAAGTACCAGCTCCAAAATCCTGTTGAGTCTACCCACCATGCTCTCTCCACCCCATCACCACTGATGGCAGCGAAGGAGGACTTTCGCTGTCAGCTCCCCGTTGGCCTCCCTGCCGTGAAATTTCCCTCACTCACCCCCAGCCCTGGTCCATCTCACACACTGCTGCTAAGATGAGCTTCTCAAACATGCATTTCTGGCAACATTACTCCCTTGTTTAAAACCCACTCCAGCCTTCCTTCACCTACAGAGGGAGGTCCTCGGCTTGGCATTCAAAATCATCCCAGGTGGGAGCCCCTGGCTTTCTAGCTTCACCTCCTTCTCCACTCCCCTGGCCTCCGCCTGTGTTCTGGCCACAGGAGTCCACGTGCTGCTCCCGTCAGCTCCCAAGTGGCCCCCAACTCCAAGTTCTGGCTCTGGCTTTTCCTTCTGTGTTGAATGCTCTCATGTGTGTCCCATTTATTCCTTCCTTTGGGCTAGCTCCACTCGCAGGAACCTCCCTACACCCCCCAATCAAAATGTGCCTCGCACATCCCCATGTCCCCAGCAGGCTGTTGGACAGTATGAGCGCAAAGCAATCTGTCCTCATCCCACCCTCATGTATAGGATGAGATCTTAAAGAGTCCTCATGTTTTATTTTTGACTTAGCAGGAAAGAATTAATTTAATTTTTTAAAACAATATTTAGCCTTCTTAAAGAAGATCTTAATATTAACATAATTTAAAAATACTATTTTCCTGTGACATTGATTAAACCACTGATTTGAGGACAAAAATTAATGACATAGATTTTCGAGGTATTCAAGATTCAATGGTGATAACTAACTTGGAACGGCAAAGAGCAAACCATCAGTAGAATATTCTACAAAATCCCTATATGCTGAAGGAAGGTGAAAAGTTGCCGTCAGCTGCTTAATATCCTTGAAAGATGTCCACACAAGACAGTCTTATTCTGACAAACCAGCTGGCTAAACTTCTGACTATGGCTAAACTTCTGACTACAGCGGAAAATTGGGGTTGATCCTCAGTCCTCAGCTACTTTTCAGCCTTAAGAAGACAGATGTACATTTTTTGGTTAAGAAAATCAAGCTGTTAGTATGGAAATTCTGTGTAAGCGTTGCTATCAGGCAGCTCAAAGAACAAACACCCAAGGAAGTGCTGAGTGAGTGTCCCCACACAGTGAAGGATGTTATGTTGATGAGACCTTTGAACTTGAAGAACAGGGCTTGAGTTTGATTTTTTTGGATGCAAAAATTTACTCAAAGGAGTAAAGAAAAAGGGGGGGGTGTCAATCTTTTCATATAATTTAGGAGAAAGTTATATGAGTCACACTGGGGGCTGAATTGTTGATAAACCAGTCAGATGGTCTATCAATATATACCAGGTTGATTTTTTTTGTAGTTGTGGAATTGGATTAAAAAAACCCATTTTATTTTGGAAGAATTTCATGCATACAGAAAAGATACAACTATAGCAACTCCATATCTGTGTTTACTATTTTTATGCATACATGGTTTTATTTTTCCTGCACTATTTTTAGAGTAACTTGTAGGCATTGTGCCTCTTTATCCATTAATATTTTAGTTGTGGATTTCCTAAGAACAATAATATTCTCTTAGAAAATCACAGTATAGCATCAAATTCAGAGCATTTAACATTGATTTTAATCTATAGATAATAGTTCAATGCTGTCAGTTATTCTCACAATTTACTATATGGCTTTTCACCCCTCTAGTACAAGGATATAGTCCAGGGTAACATACATACTACAGTTAGTTGTTATAGAATTCTTGTCTTTTTCACCTCGAATCCTTTTTCACAGACCAAGATGAGGAATACACAGATAGACAAGTAGCATTTTTCATTATTATTCCCTCAGAGGCTTTCACATACGGAATTTTACATGCAAAGGGCACTCAATATATAATCACTGATTTGTATTTCTTGAGAAAGATTCAAACTGGAAGGAGAGAGAACATGGTAACATAGTTTTGCTAGAAATGAATTTGGAAGAATTCTGAAAGAAATAAAAGTAGTAGAGCAAAGACTATAAAGATTATGAGGGAAGAAGCCCACTTAGGATTTCCACTATTAAATAATCTTCCCCAGCTTTGGTGGAGAGGGTCCTAAAAAGTCTAGAGAGTTTTATATTCTACCCAATATTTCCTGAGCACTCGCTGGGTGCTCTGTGTGTCCTTCTACGGAAAACGCACAATTGGAAAAAGGAATGAAACCACTGATGGCAGAATTTTAGATATTCAGGAGCTCTGACGGGTTGGGATGGCGGTGGGGGGAGGCGAAGGCTGCTTGCCCATCACTTGCAGCATAAATGTGAGTTGTCCCACAGAGAGGTAAAGCTGATTCTGGTGAAATCTACTCTAGAGTAGTATCACTGAGAGATTATTTAAAAACCAGCTTTTCTACATATGCAGAGAAAAGTACCCAGACCATGACAACAGAGGACTGAGGAACGGAGATGCTTACACATTCCAAGGGGAGCTTCCAGGGACCAAAGCCATAGCCACAGGGATGAGGGGCCCTGTATTGGTTACACACACCGCCTGGCTATTCCCCTTCCCATTCTGCTATCCGGCAAACTTCTTTGCTCAGTCTGTGACCCCTTGCCTCAAAGTGTTGTTCTTGCTTCTCTTCTGGACAGCTGAAACCCAGCCCCAAGTATAGGGAATCCAAGTTCACCAAAGCACTTGCCCTCCCAGATGGCCATTTGTCCAGAGGTGTTACGTCGCTTCTGCTCCACCTGTCTCTCCATCCAGCAGCCCAGTTCCCACCCACGGCCAGCAGTTCCCTTCTGCTTCCATAGCATTTGCCGTCACATACAGACAACAAGAGCGCAGGGCTGTAACAATGCATCATCAGCTGAGTGGCTATGAGCTCAGAGCTACCCGCCTAGGCTGCTCCCCTCCTGCCTCCTGGGTTCACATTGCCACCAAGTGAGGAGCCAGGGCACAAAGAGGGGACACTTGACTTACACTCATCTGTTTCTCTCACGTGTAAAAAGTCGTGGAGGAACTAAATGATGGATCTACGATTCCTGGGTTCTGTAACCACACAGATAACCAAGACTTGGCCTTACTTTACACGGATGACAATGTAACTAACAAAAGGCACCGTGTATTAGATGTCTGTCTTTGAAAACCATTTTTCTCTATAACGTCCTAGAGCAGGGGTCAGCAAACTTACGGCTAACAGATCAAGTGCGGGCAGCCGCCTGTTTCTGTAAATAAAGTTTGTTGGAACACAGTCACAGCCGCTTGTTTACCTGCTGTGTATGGCTGCCTTCCCACTAACACGGCAGAGGTGAGACAGAGACCGAATGGCCAACAAAGCCTAAAGTACTTATTCTCTGGCCATTTACAGAAGAAGCGTGCCAACCCCTGTCCAAGAGCAAGGAGGCACTGCAGAAGCATAAAAACGAAGCAGGTACCTGTTGACAGGCAGGTGTTTTCTTGTGACATGGCGGTTGTCACCGTTTCCGTGGCTGCGTCTCTGATGGCTTGCTCCTCGCTCTGCAGGAGGGTGAGGACACATCTCCAGAGAGCAAGTGTGTCCTGCAGTCCTAAGAAGACCAAAAAGAATTCGAATTACCTAGGATGCAATTTATAAGCAGATACAAATACCGCTTCAAATCCATGGCGGAGGAGAACAGGAGTTAATGAGCAGCGGCCATTCATTTTTTGGGGGGTTATCACAAGAAAGGACGAGCTGAGATTCAGATCAACACTGGAAGAGAGAGGGCCCTAAGGGAGAAGATTTGGACATTTATTTTTTTTGAGGGTGCAGGTTTCTGGAGGCAACCAGCCCCAGACAAGGACCCCTAGAAAAAAATCTTGGCAAAGGCCCTGGGCCTAGCTGTCCACAATGACTCACAATTCTCAGGAATGAAACATTATATGCATCAAGAGTGCTTTGGGGAAACGAGCCCAGTGTTGATATGAGTGATTGTTTGAGCTTATAAATTCTGAAAGCAAAGTTTCAATCAAGATTATGCTTTGGGGGCAAGAATCGAAAAAGGGTAAGGAACCATGATAAAGGCACCAGCCTATACACCACATCTGTGTGGGGCCCACTACCTGACTGCTATTAACCCTGGGCAGGGACCCTGTCTCGTCCCTGGGCTAGGCGCTGCTGTGGACGATGGAATAGAAGATATCTGCCCCTGAGCACCTAAAAGGAACATCAACTCAAGAACACATGGTGATGAGAAGTCAGGGCTGGAAATGTGTGGTTGTGACTCGGCACAGGGAAAGATCACAGCGGACTGGCATAACCAAGGCAGACTTCACGAGGGAGGTGAGAGGTGGGCAGGGCCTCACGGAAAGGATACAAGCTGACCCGGTGGGGTGGGCCCAGGCTTGTGGAGGGTCACGATGGAGGGCCACGGAAGCCCACCACTTCCCATCATCCCTAGCCTTCAATGGGGAACCAACCCTGTCCTAAGAGCTCTCCTTAGCCTACCCTCTCCCTCATCTGTCCACGGAGAACCTGGTATCAGAGTCACCAATACTTCAGTCATACCAAGAACAGCAATGGCTCCCTCTGGGGTTTCAGTCTCTTTTTTCTGTTATAAATCTGGCTTTAAATTTGACTCATTCTTTCAGAATCTATCCATTCTACTGTTCTCTAGGGTTTCATATTTTCCTTTCTTAATATTTTCCTCTTTAACATGGTCATGTATGCCCTTGTGATCCTCAATCTCCCCTCTTTAGTCCATTTCAATTTTTCTTTTTCCTTTAATTACTTTGTTGTGTCCTTGATTTGTCCCCATGCACTTTTATGTCCTTTGTCTCTCAGTTGCATTCCCATTCTTCATGTTCTTGTAAACCATCAGCCACCACTGATCTCCTTCCTTACTGCCTATGATGCTGTAACCAGCTCCAACAATTATGAACCAACAGCTTTTGCCCAGGACTCAGATTCACTCAGGAATTCCAGGTTATTCTACACACATTTTGCCTGATAGGAGCTCGGGGTAGAGTAGCCAAAGTCACCCCAAAAATGTGCTACTAAATATTACCCTCACTGGAGAAGCTTCACCAAAGTTTACAAACCTTTGCTCTTATTCCCCTGGGTCCAAAGATTAAATCACAATCATAGAAGGTTCCCCTTTCAGTCCCCCTTTGGGTTTAAGAAAAATGCCTGGAAGTCACTTAGAAGAGAAAATGAAAAGGACCTCAAAGACAATTTTGTTTCCCTGAGTGAGATGCTTCATTGGTCTGAACTCCAATAACACATCACATCTAAATTGCATCATCTACAAAAGCAATTCTCTCCTTGTTTCTGTAAACCCTTTCTCTAGAACTACACTGCAAACTGCTTGGGCCCAGGAACCATGGTTTCCTCTCCGGGAGTGGGCATGGAAGAGGTGAACAAAAACAGAATTCCAGTAATGGAGGAGAGAGAATCACAGCACTATAATATGGGGATAAGACGGGAGGAGAGGACAGGGTGGGGATGGAGGTGTGGCTTTAGGTCCCAGGTTTTCCTTTCATTAAACCCTATCTTTAAAAATAAAACAAAACACCGCAATTTACAAAAATCATTAAAAATTAAAACAAAACAAAAACCCCTATGCTGTTTCACTTCCTTAGGATTTCCTAGAGCTTGGCTTTCTCAAACACCACTGACATGACGGTCTTTCCTAATTACTATTCTTAAAGGGCAGGGGGTGGCAGTGAGGAAAGAGACAGGAAGGTAGAGAGCATGATTGGAAACCACCTAAGCTCCGTCCGTCCGTCCATGTGACTTCAAAATGTCTCTACTATTATGTCCCAAAGGTGCCTTAAAACTGAAGACCAAGTCCAGTGACAAAGGCACCAACAGTCTTTGCAGTCACTTAAACCAGAAGCCTGGGTGCCATCCTTGAATCTTCCTTTTTACATTAACCTCCACACTGAGTCCTGTTGATTCAACGTCCTAAATGCCTTTCAAGCCCTTCCTTTCTTTTTCCTCAAAGCCACAGCTTCACACTGACACATTCGTTTCTAACAAAGACGACTGCAACAGGATTCCTGGAAGAGGTGACAGCTATGCCATCTTGAAAGACAAACAGAAGTCAGTCGAGCAGCAGTATGTTTATAAAACTGTTCCCTACTGATGACGCATAGGGCCCGTGTTGGGGAGTGACAGCTGACGAGGAGGAAGGGGCAGGCAGGGCACAGAACAGGAAAAGCCCTAGGAACCCTGTTAAAGGGTATTTAGATTTTATCCTGAAGGCAAGGGGACCCCACTCAAAGGCTGGAGTGAAATGATCAGATCTGTATTTCAGAAAGGCCACAAAGGCTTTTGGAAGTGTAAGGAGAATAGAATGGTGTGGGGGACAAGATAGAAACAGAAGAGGCCACTGAAGAGGCTGTTGGTGAAAAAAAAATGATTGGAGTAGGAGTGAAGAGAGGGGGGGAATACATTCGAAAGATGTAAAGGTCAAGTACACACTGTCATTTTTCATCTTCCCTTCTTTTTTAATCTGAAGTATTTATTCATGCTTTTAGCTCATTCAGTGCAAGGGACATCTCCCCGCTCAGCGCACTTACCAAGAATGGGGTGGGGGTTGGTGAGGAAAAATGGCGTGGTGCTGGTGAGGATTTCGGCAGCGGCCAGCCTGGACTCTGTGGGAAGATGATCTCCACAGGATGAGACGACCAACTGAACCCACTGCTTCAGCTTGGGGGTTACTGAGTCCCTGGTCTGAAAGCACAAAATGTACAGCAGTTCAAAAGATGCCATCAGGGCTGACATGGAATTAGAGATGAGCTACATACACTAAAATGGATCTGCAAATTAGCTCTTGTCACAGTGGGAAGAAAGGTTTTAAATTGTTTTTTCCATCCCAACTAGGGAGAAATAAACAAGCCCGGGGAAGAAAATCTGGCTTGTCTTTCAGTAATATGGAGTCACTATAACCAGCAAGCAAGTTCCTTGAGTCTTTTCTGATGCAAATCAGGTTATCGGAACATTGGTGTATTTGACAGCTTCGGTAAAGACAAATCTTTTGGGGAAAGACTGTGGCAGCAAATCATACTCGCTGTCCCCAATAATCAGATATTCCTTCTAAATTTAATAACAGAATCTCAGATTTGTTGGCTAGGCATGTGGGCATCCAGCTAAAGACTACATTTCCCAGACTCCCTTGAATTTGGGAGTAACTTGTGATTAAGCTCTGACTAATAGGATGCCATTGGAAGTTGTATCTGTGTACTTTCAGGTCACACCTTAGGAAACAGGTGTGACCTTCACTTCCCGGTTTTTTACTGTTTCTCCTTCCTGCTAGCTGAATAAGGACAAGATGATGCGAGCTGGAGCGGCCATCTGGGACGTAAGGTGGAAGTCATGTTGAGGACAGAACAACAAGGCAGAAGGGCCTGGGGACTCATCACTGTCAACTCACCTTATCTACTTTGGGCTGCTTCTACCTGATTTAAGCCACTGTATTTATGGCTTTCTGTTACAACATTTAAAGCAGCATCCTAACTAACATTATTGTTTAAACAAAG
>NW_017731468.1:870407-874278 GCF_001890085.2 Hipposideros armiger | reverse complement strand
CCCCCCCCCCCCAAATAAAATCAAATATATTTTATATATAGATGGTTTTTGCAGCTAGTCTGAAATCCATGTGAATGTGAGTGCTGGGAATCTCCACCTCATGGCTATACAAACACCTCCAGCAATAATTACTTTTTGGTTATTAATGTGGAACTCTAACATCATTCTATTGCTTGAGCTTAGAACATGCTTGTGCCTAGGCTGAGATTTAGACAGAGATACAGGGCCCAAGTCCTTAGGCCAGGACTGTGCTCAAGTTCATTACATAGCTGACTGATGGGACCACACGTCATACTGAGTTTGCATAAGGAGCGCTGGGGGCAAACCTTTCATTGGAAGCAATATCCATTGTCCAGTTCAAGAACTCCTTTGGGGTTAGATGGATACAGCATTCTGTCTGGGGAAGCCATTCACTGGGGTCCATGCAATGGAGAATTTTCAGTATCTGTGTGAGCCAGATCCATGAAAAAAACAAAGAAACAAAATTCAGGAAAAAGTCTTCAGGAGCTAAATAATAATCACTATTATCATCAAACACTTTGCTTAAGGCCTATCCATGCATAAAGCCAAGCCCAGCATCATTCAAAGAGACTCCTTGCCCTTTGCATGTTCAATCTCCTTCCTGTTGCTCCCGGGGAAGCCAAACCCCATCCTGCCTTCATGATCTTAGCATTCTGGGGGGCTCGCCAAAGAGTGTGGGTGTGGAAGGGGACAGTAGGTACACCAGAGACTTTACCTTGCAGAGGCATTCTGGGTGATTTTCCTTCATAGCCAATATCAAGAATGTCCCTCCCATATTCCACAGCAAGGGGGGCAGTTCCTTGTCTCCTAAGCAAGAGGCTGCTGCTGAAAACCTTTCCAACAGGGCTTCCAGCGTCAGCAAGCGCACTTCAGGGAAGGAAGACTCTAACAGCTGCGAGAAGGAGATGGGACCATCCCTGGTGTGCTCTCCGGCCTGGGCCGCCACGGCCCAGACTGTGGCAATAGCGAGTTTGGTGATGCTCTGGAGGTACTGGGGCAGGCCCGGCACCGTGAAGGTGTAGGGGAATCCCGTTATCAATTCTGATCCTGAGATGATCTTTCTGATTTCTTCCCAGAAGCCAAGATGATCCAGAACTAAAAAGCAAAAAATCAAAGGTAATCACTTTATTTAAAGTTCCACTGAAGCACAGGGAGAGCACAGGGCCCTGGATACACTGAGTGGGACTATCAGATGTCTTTCTTAAGATTTCACACAGATGATATAATAAATGACTTGCCCACTAAGGTTCCGATTTCTGATGCAAAAGCAATTTCTATTTAAGTAATCTATAGTTTTGCCCTTACGGGGACAAGACACATTCCTATTATATGTGCTCCTGGCACCCCTCCCCAACATTCAGTAAATACGAACTCAGTGACCTCTTGAATCACGAAGCCTCAAAGTTGAGCAGGATAAACAACATCTAGTCCAAATTTCCTTTAGGGGCGTAGATCCCCTCTATAGCACCTCTTCGCAGAGGGTCTTGGTTGAGCCCTACAGTGACTTGGAGCTCACATGACAGGCTATTCCACTGTTAGTAGATCTATTGGCCTAATTCTGCATTTTGAGGTTCCCAATGAGCCCTTTAGGCATTTGAATACAGTTATTATGCCCCCTCTGTCTTCTGCAGATGAAACACCCCTATTTCCTTCAACTGTTCCCCATATGATTGGGTTCACCTTCTCCCACTCCTTCCTTTGGACATGCTTCACCTTCTTTTAAGGTGTGGCCTCATAAAATGAAACACGACCCTTCTGTGTGGTCTGACCATCAGGCCTATTACTTTCCCTGTTCTGATAGCAGGTTATTGGAGTTGCATCACACGGCTGACTCATATGAGAAGCATAAAGTCAACTGAAACCACAGCCTTTTTTTTTTTATTCCGCACAGTCTACTGATGGTGGTGAGTCATCTACTCCCAGCTTGTACTCGGTACTTAGATCTNAATTCCCCAATAAAAAAATCTTTAAAAAAATAAATAATAAATAAATAAAAATAAAGTGTATATACAATTCAGTGGTTTTTAGTATATTTACACATATGTGTAACCATCACCACAATCAATTTTAGAATATTTTCATCACCAAAAAGAGAAACCTTTATACTCTAATTATCATGGCCCATCCTGTCATCTGCCCCCTTCCCTAGCCCTAAACCAGTAATCTATTATCTCTATGAATTTGACATTTCTGGACATTTCACATAAATTCAATTATACAAAATGTGGTCTTTTGTGACTGGCTTCTTTTGCTTAGCATATTTATAAGGTTAATCCATGCTGTAGGATGTATCAGGACTTCATTTCTTTTTATGGCCAAATAATATTCCATTGTATAGATATACAATATCTATAGATAAAAGATGTTTTCTATCTTTTAAATTGTTTTTGTTTTGTTTTTTTTTTTACTTTTTCTAGAAAGGGAATTATCGTTCTAAATGTACTTTATTTCTGCTATCAACTAAGCTTCTATAAATGTTCAAAATGAGGCTCTGGCCCCCCTGATTATCTACGAGCATCTATGGAACGAAACAGATGGGCATCTTAGAACCTTGAGGAAGATCCTGGCTTCCAATGCACAAAGACACCCAGGTCTCCCTGGGAACTCCTTTTATGTGTTTCTCTGCAGTTCTGATAATTTTTCTCTCCCTAGAAAACTCTCAATTTTCATCAAACATCACGTGATTCAAGTACCAAGCAGTGCCATTAAGATGTACATGACAACTGCTTAAAAATGGCTTCAGAAGAGAGTGATATCTTTTGGCAGACTTGTTAGGCTGCTCTGTGGCTACTTTCTTTTTCTTTTTTAAAAAGATTTTATTGGGGAATTGGGGGAGGGCAACAGCACTGGGGAATCGGGGGAAGGGGAACAGATGAGTTGCTGTTGTTTTGTTCTTCAGTCTAGTAGTGGAGGACGTTGCTTTACTGGCCCAAGCTGGCACCATCATTGCGCTCTTCCCGGGTGAGGCAGATCAGTTGCCGGCTTCTGGACGGCAGCTCACACAGGCTGCTGGGCGCTCACGCTGGCCGCTGGCTACACACGGTAGCTTATGGCAGCCCACTGCAGCAGGGGCTGCAGCCTACACCGTCACCGGCAACCCATGGCAGCCCAGCCCCAGGTCGAGCTGCTGTTCACCATCTTAGCTGTGGAGGGCAGTGTCACTGGTCCTCATATGTGGGATCCAAACCGGGGCCCTCTGGCATCCCAAGCCAGTTCTTAGCCAACATGGAGTGGCTGGCCCTGTGGCTACTTTCTTAAACTTGTTTTTTTTCCCTCTGTGCTGTAATATTTTTAAGCAAGCCCTCTCCCTTCCTTCAAACTTCCTTCTCCTTCTCAACACACACAACTAACTTTTTTTGGGCTTTTTGTATCTCCTAGCGACCTAGTGGCTTTGGCCTCCTGACAGGCCCAAGGAAACTGTGTTTCTGCGTAATTCTCACTCGCTGGTTTTCTCTCTGTGGGCTCCAGACTCTCTGCATTTAACAATCTGCTCTGTGAAGTTTTCCTCAGCTTCTCAAACATTCTCTCCTTCCTCTGTATTCCCACAGCCTCCTCCCAACTAGATTTAATGCATGCTCAAACACTCCTTTTCTCTCATTAGACTGTCCCTCCCTCCAGTCTCTATTCATCTCTGTATGCCTGGTGCTGCTTTATTGTAAGGAATCAGGATCTGCAGTGTTCTGCCACTACTATCACAGTGTGGTGTGTAACCAAGACCTTCAGGTAGTTTTACTGCAGCATTGACTGTTTTCTATTTAAAATAATTCTGTGGTGGTGGCACCTTTCTCGTATGCCCCTACGTATGCATGTATTTGCCTTAAGGCTTCTTCCCATGAAGCTTTTTTTTTTT
>NW_017731468.1:864956-867057 GCF_001890085.2 Hipposideros armiger | reverse complement strand
CAACAACCAAAAAACACTTAGTGCCTGCTTACTATGTTCTGGGTGCTAAAAATAAGGAGAAGGAGAAGAAAAAGAAGGAGAAGAAGGAGAGGAAGAGGAAGAAGACCCTTGAGGAGTTTAGTCTATTTGAGAAAGAGAAATAAACAGGTAATTCCAATACAGTGGTGTAAATGATAATCTGAGTCTTAAAGAGGGAGAGAGGGGAGAATGGGTTGGAACTACCAAAGGCAGACAGAGCAAAGGTTCAAAGGCATGACGCACAATGGACCACGTGGGGAACCACACAGGCAGTCTGGTATTACTATAGCACAGAATTCGAGGTGGGGAAGGGCAGGAGATGAAGTCAGGGAAGTATTGTGGCCAGGACACAGAGAACCTCCTAGTCCACAGAAAGGGGCTTGGACATTCTTCTATAGGCAAGGGAATGCCACGGAGGGGTTATTTTAAGCAACAATGTCAGGTGAACATGTTCACTGACGTGTTTTTATTGCTGAGAGGGTAATATTAGAGGTAGGGAGACCACGTGAAAGACTGCTGCAGTAGTCTAGGAGAGAAAGGATGAGAGCCTAAAGGAAGGAAGGGATAGAGAGAAGATGGGTTTGAGGAACATTGGAGAAATAAAATTGCCAGCACTGGGGAACTGACTGGTAGATGAATCATGGGTACCTCCCAGAATCCAGAATCTTCAGACAACACATCCAACAGAAATTGGGTAAACCTCAAACTGGCAAACATGTCATAACTAATTATTAAGAACGTGTGCTGGGCCAGCAGGGAGGAAAAGGCCTTCGACACGTGTTCTTGTCGGCTCCCCGCCTACCTGTCCCCCACCCCACTCCAAGCTCTCACCAATTCATTAACCAGCTCTCTTTGGGTCTAGTCATTCCCCAGTTAAGAATCCTCCTAACTTTACCATTCTGTCCACAGAATTTTATCTACAAGGACATCAGGACAGACTTCATCAAATGCCTTGCTGAAATTCAGGTACATCTTTGTAACTTAGAGAACCCTACTGACTTCTAGAAAACTATCAGAAACATAATAAAAATGTAAAGGATTAAGGGAACAGTTGGAAAAAACTTCTGTGAAATTTTTAAAAAATCACATAGGCTTGCAATAATCCAGGAATTAAAAATATAGAACAGTCCTGTTACACATCAAATTGTTTCAAAAACAAGTTTGCCCCAAGAGTCAAAGTAAGGGCTCAGGCTCCAAAAGGACTGTGCACCTTGGAGGCCACAGTCCATCATCTATGGTTGCAGAAACACCTCTGCTCTTAACTCAGACTCTGAAGAAGTTCAAGTTCAGGCAGGAGGGCAGCCATCTTTACAACCCCCAGGGATTTGGGATCAACATTTGTGTCATCATCTCTACTTTCAATGCCTAAAACCCTAATCCCATTACAATTTACTAATGAGAAGACCACACTAGGACCGGTCTCCAGGTACCTACCACTTCCCTATCCTTCCCACCCACTGCTGCCTGAGGACAACACTGCATTAAAAAGGAATTTCATTTGTTTGGCAAGGAGTCAGAAACATGGCTCAGAGATCAGCTCTTTAAAACATATCTAAAACCAGGAAGAACTGTCTGGGTCATTCTGGATCATTTTCAGAGGAACCTGTTATCTGAAAGAGATAGTGCAGGCAGAGTGTATAGTCTGCTGGATTCAAAAGCTGGGTACCCAGACTCACTTGCTTTCTCTAGAGCCTTGAGGAAGTGACATCATCAAGAAGCCAGAGACGGAAGGCATGATCCCAAAGAAGGGGGAGGTGGGGGACATGCTCAGAAAGGGCTCCTTTGGGACTTTGTGGCCTGCCTATCCTGCCTGTGGAGTTCAGTATAATTCCATTAGCATTTATTGAGCATATATTAGGTACTTTGGGAGACAGAGACATTCAAAGCAGGAGAAAGAAAAATTACCTGCTGACAAAGGGCTTTAAAACTAATGGGAGATAAAGACAACACAAAAATTGCAAAATGCTTACTGCCTTAAAATTGTTATTGAGAAAAGCTGACATTTGTTGAGTATTTATGTACCATGCCCTATAGAATATTATATACCCATTCTTCAATGCTATGAACAATTACTTTTAGAACG
>NW_017731468.1:863508-864631 GCF_001890085.2 Hipposideros armiger | reverse complement strand
AGCGAGTAGACAAAGAGAGAGCTGTGAACAGGTTCGCTGAATTAATGTGTCAACAGAGGAGCGGCAGGAAAGGTTAGGGCTGAGCCACAAACTAGGAAATTATCAAATGACATTCATTGAGGCACTTTCTCCAAACTGCTGCTTAGTCAAAATAGTCTCTGTTGTGCAGCAAGACCCAAAGAAACTCCTAAAGCAGAGTTTCTCAAACTTGAGCATCTGAATTACCTGGAGGGCTTGTTAAAGCCCAGACTGCAGCCTGGGCCTCACCCCCAAAGTTGCTGATTCAGGAGGTCTGGGGTGGGGGCTGAAAATCTGCCTATCTAACGAGCTCACAGGTGTCGCTGATGCTGCTGGGCCGGTACTTTGAAAACCACTGCCCTCAGGTGACAGTTCTTAGCCAGATGTTATTCAAACCACACACGCCCAAATTACATGTGATTCAGATTCAGTTGGTTTTGAGGTGGGCGCAGCCGTTTGTAGTCTTAAGAAGCCAATAGGTAATTCTGCTGTGTACCCCAGCTGAGATCTGACCCTCGTAGGGTTACTAGGGTTTCTGGGTGGGGAGGTAAGGTTGCAGTTCCAAGCCAAGCACAGCTGATGCCAGTACTCACCACAGTGAAGAACTAGAAAATTCACCACACCCCATTTTCCCTTACAAATAAAAACACCAAAGGAGGGGAAGTCACCAGGAATTCAAAAGATTGAAGAAGCACTATAACAGCCCCTGGCAGGTAGGCTTTCAAAGCTGGCTCATTACATACAGGCTCTGTTCTAGGTCTAGGATGTCGCAGGGAATCAGGAAGACCAGGCTTGGCTCTCAGGAATTCCCCATTTGGGTGGGGACCACAGAACACTGTCTCCCTAGTACCCAGAGTGAGGGGGTCTCTAGGTGGAACAGGTTGGAATTAGAAATCCCCACTACTTTAATATAAGCAGCTGCAGTGACTGGGTCTTGCTGCACAACAGAGAATATTTTGTCTAAGCAGCAGTTTAGAGAATGTGCCTTCAATGAAGGTCAAAAAAGACATATTGCTTTCCTCTGTAGCATAGGGGTTTCTCAGCCCAGGAAGTGAGTTCAATTTATCTGGAGAGCTTTGGAAAAACACGTATGTCAGGGTACACT
>NW_017731468.1:851387-861863 GCF_001890085.2 Hipposideros armiger | reverse complement strand
TAGTGTCATTTTGCTATAGTTTTTTTGTGAAAATGTCACCAGGAACTAGCACTGGGGACATGGAGCTTTGGAAAAGTTACTGAAAATTTCCTGAAGCTGATGTGTTTGGATAGCATGAACACCCTGAACAGAGATTTCCTAGGAAGAAACCGAAGGGACTTTGCTGAAGCCCTCAGGACAATGAGCAGAGTGTCCGTGTGAGGAAGCAGTGGCTCATTCACATGATCCCTTCCGATCATCTCAGATGTGTTATTTTAGCAGCTCTTGGTTGTCTGGCAAATTACAGATTTTCGTGTCTCTGTGTGCAGCTTGAACAGCGACTGCTAAATTAAGCGGATTTCAAAGCTGCCACTCCCTAACCAACCAAGGTAGGGCGCTAACGTCAACCTGGCTGCTGAAAGAGGATTTAACAGCAGCGCACACCTGGAGCAGGGACAGCATCATATTTCCTGCTTTATTATTTAGGGAAATCTGTCTCCTCCCCACAGGAGGCCCACAGCCCCAAAGGGCAGTCCTGTGGGTCATTCCTCTTTGATTTTCGAAGCTACTCATATGGGTTTGTTAAAATCTCTTTTCAAAATATCAACATAATCTTAAAGGATACATGTTAATCTAAATAGCTTTAACGAGGGCATTCTGGAAAAAAAAAAGTGGATGATATCATTACCACATAATTATGGATACAGCTGAGTTTCACCAGAACAGCATTTAATTTAGGTGAATTTAACTCTAAGTACCCAGCAAAGAGTGAGAGACTGGAAAATAACTAAAAGAGAGGGGAGCTTCACCTGGCACGCCAATTGCTGAGCATATCCCCTGAAGGGTGGTTGTGCTCATACCTGAGACCAGTTTCTCAAACTTGAATGTGCTCACCTCCAGAGTTCCAGAATCAGGAGGTCGGGGGGCGGGGGGTGGGCAGGTCCCGAAGAATTCACATGTGTAACACATTCCCAGGTGATGCTGATGTAGCTGATACAGGGAACCAGACTCTCAGAGCTGTTACCTCAGACCATCTGCGATCACCCATGCCTCTCACGGTGTAAACATCTTGCCGTGCTGAACGTGTGTAATTCTAGTGTTTCATGGCCCTGGTTTGTGTGGACCATGGCCCGTAATCATAAGTCAACCCCTTCATCTAGTGCTCGGAGGGCTCCCGAACATTCCACAGTTCTTGGCCTTCACTGTTACGTCACGAATCAAGATCGCCTGGTTGTTTTTCTGCTGAACTGGTCAAAACAAAAGCGGCAAGAGGGGATAACAGGACAGGCCCCAAGTGACAGCATTTTCCTGGCCTCAGCAGAGATGGCTGTGGGGGAAACAAAAGCCAGTCTTCACAGCAAACTTATACTTGTAAGCAGTTATCAGTACCCATGAAAGGGGAAGGCTCCGCCTCAGGACTGAAAAGGCCAACCAAGCAGAAAAGCAATGGTTTCCCTGCTATGGAGTAAGTCACTTACTGGGGGTACTGTGTAAAGGGCAATACTGATTGTACCACTATGGTGGTTACATGCTGCTGAGGCTCAGGAGATTTCTTTATTCTGACTTCACACATGCTGCTCCCTCTGCCTCAAATGAGTGAATGAATACATGAACGAGTTTCTCTTTCATATATTGTAAAGGCTCTGAATTCTCTGATACCACTGGGTCAAAACAAGTTTGCAGATGTAAATTGCTCTGAAGTTTCCTCTGTCCTCCCTTCTCTCTCCCAGAATCTCTACCCTCCTTAAAAAAGTAGGGGGTGAGAAAATATGAAGCAGATTTGGCTTTTATGTATTGTGAGGTGGCCAGCAGCTTTTTCTATTTCAGAGAATTGTAGCACTGGTCAGAGAGGTTTGTAATCAGATCCAACAAAAGTTCTTATCTGAAACCGTTGATAAACTGGTTCTAAAAATAATCGCAGATAATTTGTACGCTCTGTGAATGTTAATGTCCTGTTATGCAATTTCTCAGTAAAAAATTATATTTGGCGAGAAAAGGAAACCATAGGAACTACAACAACAACAAAAAAAATCAACTGATTTAATAAATCTTGGCTTCTCCTTATCGAAGGGAAATTCCATTCTTCTATTTAATCCCCTGCCCCTCCCAGTAAACTGTAATCCTGACCCTAGGGGCCCCTCCAGTTACAAACATGTAGAATGACGTGCTGGAAGGAACTGAAGACTAACTTGGTCTCAAGAAGCACTCGCAACGGGTTGTTTATTTCTTGCCTACTTTTGTTTCTAGGTCTCTAAACCCCTTCATGCCCTGCTTACACATGTGTGACCCCCAACACACACCCCTCTGAAAACATTGCCTTCTTCCTTTGCTCCCAGCATATCCCCAAAGGCATGTATTTTTAAGCACACCATTCCTTATCAGCTGCTGAGGAAGGAGGAAGGGGAGGATGAGCTTCTCAGAATACAATTTGAAGTCTATCTAGTCAACCCAGAAAATAAAAACAGTTCCTCAGAGAGCTCATCAGGCCCTGGAGGGAACCAACAGCTTTTACTTCTTGCTTCTACCCATCATCCCGTTCTGCCTCTGCCCAAACAGGGAAATGCCTGTGGATAAACACATGACAACCCAAAGACATGAACCTAAAATTTCTTCTAAGCATATACGGCTTCTGCTTCTTTGTCAGTGAATTGCCTCTAAGGACAAGATGGGGATATCAGAAATGTCCTCATCATCACAGTTTAGACATCTCTGTTTAACTGAACTGACCTTTCCCCCACAAAAGACCTGGGGCTTCTCTTCCACCCAGACTCAACGAGACACAGTGTGAAACCAACTTGAGAGGAGGTAGATGGCTGGGAAGATTCCTTTAAAGAACTGTTATCTCGCCTGTAATAAGACTAACGCTAGGGCCACCTATCTCAGTCCCTTACCAGCCCTACATTTTACAGTTCTGGGAGAAACAGACGCTAAGATTGAAGAGGTTTCTGGCACCACTGGGCTGCAGACCACCACCGGTAGGAATGATGCTGCAAGGTGTTCACCGCTGGCAAAACCAACAGAACCTGGTTGGATTGGAAATGCTGTTTAATGTGAAGTCCAGCCCCAACATGGAGAGAAGAGTTAAGTGAATTCTGCCAGAGGAGCAGTGGCGGTGACCCGGGAGTTAAGTGTACCCGACCATGGGACCAGCAGGTCTGTCTCCTCCTCTGAATGTGATAAACACTCATTTCTTTGTTCTTGCTATCAATTTTACCTCCTGATAGCTGCTTTTCTTCCAGTGTTGGATTTTCCCTTTCTTGTAATATCACTTTTTAAGGAGTTTTCACAACCTTTTTCATGTGACCTTTACCCCAATCCACTGACAGTATTATTCCCATTTTACAGTTGAGAAACCAAAAGGTTTCTTTATTTTTATTAAATTTACTGGGCTGACAATAGTTAGTAAAATTACATAGGTTTCAAGTGTACATTTCTATAATATATCATCTATATATCACATTGTGTGCTCACCACCCAGAGTCAGTTCTCCTTCCATCACCATATATTTGATCCCCTTTACCCTCTTCTACCACCCTCCTCCCCGCTTAACCTCCAGTAACCACTAAACTTTTGTCTGTGTCTATGAGTTTCTGTTTCTTTGTTTGTTGTCTTGTTCCTTTGTTGCTTTCAGTTTTATATCTCATATGAGTGAAGTCATACAGTTCTCAACTTTATCTGTCTGATTTATATCACTTAGCATAATAATCTCAAGATTCACCCATGTTGTCGCAAGTGGCACTGTTTCATATTTTCTTATGGCTGAGTAGTATTCCATTGTGAATATAGGTACCACATCTTCTTTGTCCAGTCATCCATCGAAGGACACTTTGGTTGTTTCCATGTCTTGGCCACTGTAAATAATGCTGCGATAAACATCAGAGTACATGTATCTTTACAGATACATGGTTTCAGATTTTGGGGTAGATACCCATTAGAGGGATTGCTGGGTCATATGGTAATTCTATTCTTAATTTTTTGAGGAACCTCCATACTGTTTTCCATAGTGGCTATACCAATGTACATTCCTACCAACAGTGTATGAGGGTTCCTTTTTCTCCACAGCCTCTCCAACACTTGTTATTATTGAGTTGTTAGGAAAGTCATGACACATTTTTGCAACGAAAAACTTAGAAAAAATACATTATGACTTTCCTGACAACCGCAATACTTGTCTTGTTGATGGTAGTCATTCTAAGAGGTGTGAGGTGATGTCTCACTGTGGTTTTGACTTATATTTCCCTAATAGCTAGTGAAGTTGAACATTTTTTCATATATCTGTTGGCCATTTGAATGTCTTCTTGGGAGAAGTGTCTGTTCAGGTCTTCTGCCCATTTTTAAATTGGATTGTTTGGTTTTTTTTGTTGTTGAGTTGTACGAGTTCTTTATATATTTTGGATATTAGCCCCTTATCGGAGGTGTCGTAAATATCTTCTCCCATTCAGTAGGTTGCCTCTTTGTTTCATTGATGGTTTCTTTTGCTGTGCAGAAGCTTTTTAGTTAGATATAGTCCCATTATTCATTTATTTTTGCTTTTACTTCCCTTGCCTTTGAGGCCAAATTCATAAAATCCTCTTTGAACCCAAGGTCCATAAGTTTAGTAACTATGCTTTCTTCTATGCAGTTTATTGTTTCAGGTCTTATGTTTAGGTGAGAAACCAAGAGGTTTCAAAATAAAGTGTGGAAGTGATTTTTGCTTCAGCCCATGAAGGTTTGACTGCTACAGTAATTGCCCTTCTGCCATAAACAACTAGAAAACTGGACAAAATACATGAAATTGTTTTTAAACATTAGACATGGGCAGTGCAAGACTGTGATCCTTGACAGAAGGAAACAAACAAGGCAAGCCTTGCAAACTGCCTCAGACTACAACTCAGTAGAGAACCTTGTAATAGATGGGCATCATCAGGTAGAGACCTCAGAAGGCTATCACTTTGTGGGTGGGGCTAAATTTGTACTAACTAAAGGTTCCTCTTTAGATCAGATCCACCATAACAAAGCTTAAAAGCAAGTCTTGGAAGAACTGTGATCTCAATATCTAAGAACATAATATTATAATGGCAGTGCTCCTCAAATTGACCACAGACTTAACATAATATCTATCAAAATCCTAGCTGGTATTTCTTTTCTTTTTTTCCAGAAAATGACAAGCTGACCCTAAAACTTGTATGGAAATAAAAGAGACCCAGCCACAACAATCTTGAAAAAGAACAAAGTTGTAGGACTCACATATCCTGATTCAAAAGCTACTACAAAGTAATGATAAACAAGACAGTGTGGTCCTGGCATAAGGACAGACATATAGATCAGTGCAATAGAATTGAGAATTTAGAAATAAATCTATGTATTTATGGTCAATTGATTTTTTGACCAGGGTGTCAAAACACTTCAGTGGGGAAAGGTTTAAGTCTTTTCAACAAACAGTGCTGAGAAAACTAGAGAGCCACAAACAAAAAGATGAGGTTGAATCTGTACCTCCCACCAAATACAAAAATGAACTCAAAATGAATCAAAACCTAAGTATTAACAGATAAAATTATAAAACTCTTAAGAAGAAAACATGGGTACAAATCTTTGTGACCTTGGATTAGGCAGTGGTTTCTTAGATATGATATCAAATGCAAAAGCAGCAGAAAATAAAAATAGATAAATTGGACTTCATCCAAATAAAACTTTCATACATCAAAGAACATTATCAAGCAAGTGGAATGACAACCTACAGAAAGGGAGAAAATATCTGCACACTTTATATCTGATAAGGGGTTAATATCCAGAATATATAAGGAACTCTTACAACTCAAGAATAAAAAGGCAGGGCCGGCCTAGTGGCTCAGTTGGTTAAGAGCTCACTCAAGAGTGTGAGGTTTGAGCAACAGTGGTTCGATTCCCAGCCTGAGCTGAGCTGCTGCTGAGCTGCCAACAGGTGGCAGGATGGCTCAGCTTAAAAAAAAAAAAAAGAATAAAAAGACAAATCACCCAATTTAAAAATGGGCAAAGGATCTGAATAGACATTTCTCTAAAGAAGATATACAAATGGCCTATTAGCACTAAAAAAGATGCTCAACATCATTAGCCTTTGGGGAAATGTAAATTGAAAGCAGATTGAAATACCACTTTATACTCACTAGGTAACTAAAAGAAATAAAAAAAAAATATGGACATAATAAGTGCTGTCGAGGATGTGGAGAAACTGGAAACCTCACACATTTCTGGTGGGCATGGTAAATGGTGCAGTCTCTTTGGAAAGAGTTTGGCAATTCCTCAAAAAGTTAAACTTAGAGATGGCATACGCGCCAGCAATTCTATTCCAAAGTAAATACCCAAGAGAATTGTGAACATATATCCCCACAAAAAAACTGTCCATGAATTGTCATAAAAGCCAAAAAGTGGCAACAACCCAAATGTCCATCAACTGATGAATGGATAAACAAAATGTGGTATATCTATACAACAGAATGTTATTCAGCCATTAAAAAAAAGAACTGTTGATTCATTCTACAACATGGATGAACCTTGAAAATACTATGATAAATGAAAGAATCCAGACACAAGAGGCCACATGTTGTATGATTCCACTTCTATGAAATGTCTAGAAAAAGCTTTCAAAAACAACTTGCTTAACTAATTTAATTGACATGGGCCACTAGTTTCAGATCATCTGTGATGAGATAGGCTGGAGTAGGGCAAGACAGCAACACACAGAAGACCTGAAATCACAGATGTTCTGAGACCCCAGTTGCTCGTTTGAACAGCATTTCATTCTTGGGGTGGAAATGTAGGTAAGGAGGTTTCATGACATGGTTTTGTGACAGATCCAGACACTCAGATCAGCTCTTACACTATCATGAAAGAGGTTCTTAATTTTGGTCATTGAAATGGGCAGCGGACCAGGAGATAGGAAATCTTGACTATTCCACTAACCTTGGGCAAGTCACTTAATTGCTACAGCTTCCACTCTACCTACTGATTAAATGGTCTCTGAACTTCAAAATCCTAAGCATCATGGGCCTATGTATTCAGTACCAGATTGGAATTAATGAGGGATAAACACCACATGAACCTAGCAATCTAATAAGACATCCTATATAAATCTGACTTCCAAAAGGCAGCTAGGAATCATCCGCTCATTTTTGGGAGCCCACTGTTCCCTGGGAAAGACACTTTTGGCAAAAGCGACAGTTCAGATGATAGTTCCAGTGTTTTGGTGAAAAGCAACTGATTTATTGACAACAAAGTGTGTTTTTTTTCCTTGAAATTTCATAGCTGCAGGCCCAGAAATACAAAGTCCCCAGAAGACTGTAAAAATATGTTCTCAATTCCCTTTTATCTCCCACTCAGAGCTGAGAGAACAGCACCAACTGTGTCACATTAAACACATCTGTATCCAACATCGATAAAAGTGCATGACCGAGGGAACAGATAAGAATTGTTTTCAATTTGTTCAGATGGGATTGGTTAAATTTAACCTAATTAGACCAAATAATCAAAGCAGGTGTTTGTAAGATGCCAATGTTTTCATTCTCTGTAATTGTTTGGCTCTATTTCCCAGGAACTTAGGTAAAGGAAGTTAATATGTCATAAAAATCACTGACCTGATTTTATTCATGTCACATATATATTATTCATGTTCTAGGCTCTACAAATACAAGGCATTGTTGAATACTCCTCACAGATTTTACCACTTAACCATCATCAACATCCAAGCTGGCCTCTGGGAGGGTTTCCATTACCTAAGTTCCATTATATAAATACGGGCAGTACTAAATGAGAGTCTGTCTTCTAATCTTACGCTGATCTAACAAAGCACACTGACTTGGCATTTAGGCTATTTAGGAATTCTGCCTTCACGCTCACAAGCTGGTCACTTTTAAGGCATTTAGAAGAAAAATAATAACAATAATAAAAGTTACATTCCAGTTAAAACAAAATGTTTATTGCACTTGGCAGAAGGATGAGATCTGAACTATAAATCCCAACTAACAAAGAAACCACAAGATGCAGCCACCAGCGTCCTGGTATTGGGAAGCGTTTCGTGCAGTGGCCGTAGGTCCACTTTCAAAAGGAAAAAGGGCCGGTGACTGCCTGGGAGCTGTCAAGCTTTCTCTTTCGAGTAACTGCTCCAGTCCTGGGTACACTCTCAGATTACTGCACACACCCTCAGGATGGGAGACAGGCACACAGGCAAGAAAGTCCCTAGAAAGGCATGTCTTCTGGAAGCTCCTGTAAAGGGGATCCCTCTCTGAGGCCTGGGGGTGCTGCAGGAAGGACAGATGTCTGGGAAATTGAATAAACAAAGAGGGTTCTAGGGTACCCCTCTTTGAGATAGTGAGTGGTTTTCCTGACGCTGCCCCTGATTGAGCTATGGGGCTATGGTGCAGGTGGCTGGAGAACTTGGGCTCTGCTATCTTACTACACACGTGACATTAGGTAGTGCTCATTGTACCTCAGTTTCCTCGTGTCTAAAATGAAGGACCACTAGTACCTCTTTTATGAATGCACGTAAAATGCTTGGCAGAGTTAAGTGCTCAATACATGTGGGTTATGATCATTGTGGTCCCTACGAGAAGATGATATTGAAGTATCTACCGTATTTGCCGGCGTATAAGACGACTCGGCGTATAAGACGACCCCCTAACATTTCCACTCAAAATACAGAGTTTGTTATATGGTCGGCTGTGTGCGATTTTGCGAGTGCGGTAAAATCGCATAACAGCAAAATCGCATAACAGCCGAGCATACACCCAGCAGCGCTGCTGATGCCTGAACGGTATGTGGAATGAAGTGGGCGGGCATCGGGAGGCCACTATGGCACGGGGCAAGCACTATGGGCAGTCTATCTGAAGTGTACCTGGCGTATAAGACGACCCCCCACTTGGAGGCATATTTTTCAAGGCCAAAAAATCGTCTTATACGCCGGCAAATACGGTCGGTATTTACTGAAATACTCTCTGAGACGTGACTAAATATTTACCCTCTTTATTCACTTCTATGATATGGAATAGGATGGACCAATCCTTCTCCACCTAAAACATTTCTATGAAATTATTATTGTGTCATTTCTTTACTTCTTTGGGAGTAACTAACCCTCCTCAAGATTTGTATTTCGATACACTCTACATACATATAATTAGAAAGAACCAGGTTGTGCAGAATTAGTAAAACAGAGACTAGGAAAGGAAAACCCCTTATAAACCCACTAACAGAACTTAAGCTGAAAGTCAGAAAGTGCAAATGGGTAAGAGATTTGTTTAAATACTTGGTAAAAGAAAATGTTCAATTCAAGTGGTGTGAAAAAACACAAATTTAAGGGGCATGGGCATAAAAGAGAAATAGAAAGTCCATCTCTCAGAATAAAGAGGGTAAATATTTAGTCACGTCTCAGATAGTATTTCAGTAAATAGATATTTCAATGGAGAATTTCCAACCTGAGAGCAAATAATTTCAGATGAGTTTAAAATGAGAATGAAAGCTCTCCATTTCCATGTCCCTGCCCAGGCCTGTGACAGCCTCTGGATCCTTGTGGCAGTTGGGCTTTTCCTTCCTCATCCCCCCAACTCTGACTGGAGACTATAATTTTCTTTCCTGCAGGAAACTGATATATACTAATGATGACAGCTGGATTCAGAAGAGGAAAAAGAATACAGGGGACAGAGACTCCTTGTGGGTTTAAATCACTTTAAAACTCAAAACAAAACCCCTAGATCTGGAATTTTTAAAACCTAGTTAATGGCTGAGAAAACCTCAAATGATTGGGAAGTCCTAAGATAAAAGTTTGAATCACAAAAAGCACATCATTATCTTAAGCTTTTCTAATCATCTTCTCGGCCTTTCTCCTCCACCGTTTTTCTCATTCTGTATGCCCCCAGCTGGAAGACGTTTCAGAGATAGGAAGAGCCTGCCAAGGCCACTTATGGAATAGTATTTGAAAAGAGATGGCAGGTCTTCCTCCATCCAAAAAAGTCTCCGAATTGATATTACTTCATTTCTCTGGGAATAATTAATCTCCTTCAAGATTCATATTTAGATATATTTACTGTTGAAATACATGTACATACACGCATATGAATAAAACAGAATGATGTTGTTGTGTAAAATGGAAAATAAGAGGAAACTCTCCTAGAATCACACAATCTAAAATAACAACTTTTAGGGCCGGCTGAGTGGCGCATCAGGATGCCAGCTCTGAGCAGCAGGGTCCTGGTTCAGATCCCACATGTGGGCCAGTGACGCTGTGCCCTCCACAGCTAAGATGGTGAACAACAGCTCAACCTGGAGCTGAGCTGCCGTGAGTGACCGGCGATGGCGTAGGCTGCAGTGGGGCTGGCCAGCAGCTGGCGTGCGCTTTCGTGAGCTGCTGTGAACCGCCGTGAGCGGCCGTTCAATGGCCGGCGACTGATCTGCCTTACCCGGGAAGAGCGCAATGATAATACCAACATGGGCCAGTGAAGTGACGTCCTCCACAACTAGACTGAAGAACAAAAAGGACAGCAACTTGTCTGT
>NW_017731468.1:694757-850532 GCF_001890085.2 Hipposideros armiger | reverse complement strand
GCAACGAAAATAATTTTATGGTTGGGGGTCACCACAACATGAGGAACTGTATTAAGGGGTCGCGGCATTAGGAAGGTTGAGACCCACTGGTCTAGAGGATCGAGTCCAAACACCTTAGACTTTGGCCTATGAGGCCCGCCATGATTGAGTTCCTGCCTCCTCAGCTTCCCTTCTAGTCACACCTGCCTGGCCTGGAACCCAGCACTCCGTCACACCTGTCCTGGCTCTCTGAAGGCTGCTCTGACTTGTGCCTCTGTGGTTTTGGCTGTGCTCCTTTCTCGGTCTATAATGCCCACCTCCACCTTGCCCATCTGGTGAATCTCTACTCATCCTCAAAACTTTGTTCGACCACCTCCTCTTCTATGAAGGCTTTCCTGCCCTCCCAGGTAGAAATGACTCTTTAGTGCCTTAAATGTATTTCGTATACACTTGCCTCATAGCAGCAGTAATCCTGTATTGCACCTACTTTTAAGCTCAAGACATATTCATGTGTATCTCCAGATACAGGTGTTCAACTTGCCTTATGCTAGCATGTCATGTTTGATGAATGAACAACAATAAAAAATGATCCATTTCTGGATCAGTCAGAGGGGCAGCAGCATCCCTAGTCAAGTGGTTTCCAAAGTGGATTCCTGACATTCTTGTCAAGTATGCTATGCTTCAGTGGTTTCCTAAGAAAGCAGGCATTTCTTCTTTCCTGAAGATATTTAAGAATGTGAGAATTGTGCATGTGAGGGGTAGACCATAATTCTGCTGGTCTGCAGGGGACTGGAGTAGATGCATGGTTTCCAGATAATGATAATAATAATATTAACGGTGGCTAATATTTTGAGCCCTTATTCTGTGCCATGCAAAGCACATTCTTTACGTAGGGCTTTACATGTATTAGTTGACAGCCACTCTAAGATATAGATCCTATTATTAACCCTGTTTACAAGTAAGAAAAGGTGTCTCAAATAGGTTAAATGACTGGCCAGAGGTCACAAAGCTAGTAAATGGCAGACCTGGGAAGCAAACCCTGTGATCTGGCTTCATAGCCTATTTGGTATATTCCTTACTCTGAGCTTTGTGAGCCAATAATGGTGGTAGATATGTACATATTTACAAACATATATCCATGACATGCACATCTTATTTGAATTCAGAAAAGGAATTTACATCTGGTTGATACATGAATTTAAATAAGACTTATATTTTGATGGCAACTGTTCCTATTCTAAAAACTGAGGAAAATTCTGCATTTCAATCAGTTAATAACAAACCCATTAATGAGAGCCTGCTGTGTGCTTAGCTGGGGCACAAAGAATCTAAGACATGATCCATTCTTTCAACATACAGACAAGGTAAAACTATAATGCCATGACATTATTTTGAAATCCTATTAAAAGCTACACATCTAAGTAAGTAATCACCTTGCATGGTGATATACTTAGCTATTGCTCAAACTGCTTTTGGAAATAATTTATGAAACACACAAGAATAGTTTTCATTAGTTTAAGCTCACAGTTTATTTTTATCCTAAACAGTGCTATCCATCTTAATCACCATTGTATTCGACATTTGGTTAGTTCTAAAATCTAATTCACCTTCAAAGGAGGAAAATTTGTTACAACTATTTGTGTGGATATATCAAATGAAAACATACATTCATATAGATAGACATAGATGTGTATACATACACATATAGCCTGTGGTTTATGAGGGCAACTCTCAAAGTACTGGACAAATTCAGTACGTGTCCAATAGGAATATAATATTTGCCATATATGCAATTTTGATTTTCTAATAGCCACATTTTTAAAAGTAAAATGAAACAAGTGAAACTAATTTTAAAAATACATCTTATTTAATCTAGTATATAAAAAATATTATCATTCTGACATGTAATCAATATAAAACCTTGAGAAATTTTACATTATTTTTTTCATGCTAAGTCTTTGAAATTTGGTGTGTATTTTATTCTTACAGAACATTTCAACTTGGAATAGCCAAATCTTAATTGTTCAAGAGGCACATGTGGCTAGTGGCTACCATATTGGACAGTGCAAAATAAAATATTTACAGCAATGGCTGTTATGCTACAGTAAAAGTATCCCATCCTCTTCACATATTATTCTGCAAAGTAATGACTTCTTTGTTTTTTTTTTTTTTATTAAACTTATTGGGGTGACAATGGTTAGTAAAATTACATAGGTTTCAAGTGTACAATCCTGTAATACATCATCTGTATATCACATTGTGTGTTCACCACCCGGAGTCAGTTCTTCTTCCATCATCCTATTTGGTCCCCTTTACCCTCTTCTACTCCCCCCCTTCCCACCTTAAACTCTGGTAACCACTAAACTATTGTCGGTGTGCAAAGTAATGACTTTAAGAGGAATAATACATCAATGCAAGTAAAATACTGTTGAGTAATAAATGACAGCTTTTGATCACATTTAATTGGGGGTATAAACTTTAAATAGTGTAACAGTTTGGAGGAAAGGATGATTCAAAATGGCCAAAGTCATCTTCATGGAGGAGCCCAACCCGTCAGTCAAGGACAGGCAGTTGGAGGAGGGGGTATTTTATAACATTCAAGGGTTAACCCTTCCAGATAAGGAATAATGGTACAAATAAGCCAAGAAAAACTTAGTTCAAATAAACCAATGATTACCGTCAACCACACAACTCTGGTAAGATTTCGCTGATTGGACTTGTGAATAGTGAGCAACTCTTTCCTGGCCAAGGACCTTTAGACCCTAAGCAGAGAGGTATTATAAAGCTATATGGAATGTGGAACCAAAATACAAAAATAGTTGAAACCCCAAACAACTTACATCTGGTAACATGTGATTTATAATCTCTCTGGACCCCAGTGAGCTCAAGTAAGTGCAAAGGAAAGTGGACACAACCCTGAGGTCTCTTTATAGGTAGGGTGACCTATAATTTATTGTGCAAACCTGGACACTTTCAAAAGTACAAGGGGGTACTATTAATAATTATGCTGAGACAAGAGGCATAAACTAGGACTGTTTTGCAGCTATAAAACTATATGGTCCTAGTCTACCAAACGGATACGACAGCTACCCCTGTGCAGGGATGCAGAGCTGATGAAAGTGCAGGCATGTTCTCATTACCTCTGCATGACCACAGGGGCTTTGGGGGCTAATATGCATTGATCCGGGTGAGGCCGTTTCGCACCTCCCCCTCAAAGCATTTTCAATTGGTTTGAATTTGGGAACAGGGTTCCATATGGGCAGAGCTGAGCTCTGACAGCCTGAATATATTTACTGAAGACAACAAATCATTGACAGACTAAATTTAACAGAGGAAAGGCCTGGCCTGCTTGTACTCAGAATCTGACTTTGTAATTGTAGCCTCCTTTAGACAGGCCTAATCAATTAGAAGAGGCTGATTTTAACCAGTTGTAGGCTCATTACCCTGCATTCCAGTTTGTGTTGACGAAAATCAGTTTCAGTCTGTGGCCTGGAACTCATGTACAGCACTTCCTGCAGCCTCTTATATAAACACATCAAAAAAAATTTTTTTTTATTTGGAGTTGCCCTTCTCCCTTTTAAGAAAACCACTTTGTGAATCATGATTAAAATAGAACAATTGTATGTGGATCTGGGGCCCATACCAGGAAACAAATAGGACCAAGGAACACATATAAAGTCAGAGCTTAAGAAAGCGAGGAGTGGATTTGAGGCCGAGTCTCAAATATCCAGACTCCAGCATCAAATGAGTCCAGCTCAGTTATCTCCACAGAATGGAACAGAAAAAACCTCTCAGTTATTGAAAATGACGACCTTTCAAAGCAAATGCATGAAAGAGGAAAGAGCCAAGGTCTCAGAAACAGAGGGTGGGGTGAGGGGTGGGATATCTGAGTAGACTCCACACTCTTCCCTGAATGACCAAATAGAAAATAAACAGGAAACTTCCAACTAAACAAGGACAAGTTTCCTTGAGAAGCCTCTCTGAGAGAACCATATATATAACACTATGTTTAATTCTGATGTGTGGTTAGTCTTAACAAAAGTAGGCGGGGGGAGTGTATGGTGGAGCCACTCAAAACCCCACCTATACTTCAAAAACCTGTAATCACTCCAAAATATGATATAACTATGAATCATACCTGGCTGGTTGCCTTTTGTGAGTTTGTCAAGGCAGCGAGTCAACAGGAGGAGAATATCAATATATACAGCTCTCGTCACCAAGCATGGGTTTTGCCTAGAAAGGTAAAGAACAGAAAATAAATGGATATTTTTCTCTGCCTAAGCCTGGGTCACAGAAAAGATAAAATGGGTATTTTCTACCAGGCATGTCATGAGGCTTAGGGAGTTACAGCAAATGGTTTAAAAAAAAAAAAATCACCAATGGTGAGAACACAGTTAAGTGGGAAAATGAAATCCTACAGCACGTGGTGAAGGCCAGGGCTAAGCATGTACAAAACAGATAAAACTCTATGTTCTGGCTCCAAATAACATAAATTGAAACAAACAAAAACCAGTATCCTACCCCAGTTATTTGAAAATAAAGAGATAGGGTACAGGGTGGACTAGATTCTATTATTTTCTTCCTATGTGAACACATTGAGGGGGAAAGTCATTGGTTATGAGTATCACCGATTTAGCATTTTGGAGAAGGAGAATTGCACTCACATATGACAAACCATATCTATGGACTTAAAGTAGCCTGCTGAAAACCAAACCCACGAAAGCATTAACAAACACTGGAGCAGACATGCCTTTCCCAATAAATGGATTTTTTTCTTCTCTCAATAAATGAAGCAGTTCATTTTACTCTTTGACCCACACTCTGGAAAAAGTTAGTGGGCTTGGATTTAGGGGTCTAGATAAAAAAGAAAGAATGAAGACTTTCTTTTGAGAACAGCACCGAAAGTCCCTGGCTCTGAGCCTCAGTTCAGACTGACCGTGAAAAGGGCCCAAACCTCCTTGGTGTACTAATAATTCAGCACAAGTAGGAAAAACAGTAGAGACAGGTCTGGGTTTGAATCCTGGCTTTGCTGTTGATAATCTCTGTGACCTGAATCAGAGTCCTGACCTGTACAAAAGGAGCCCCAATCACCTCTGTGAGTTTCTGTGAGCATTCGGTGTGGCACAGCCAACTAAATCACCTATCTCGGTGCCTGGCCATGGCAGACGCTCCCTAAGTGTTCGTTCATTCCCGACCCTTCTCTGCCTCCAACAGATCAGGGAACGGCACTGTGTTCTGGCTAGTGGATTTCCATTTCCATGATCCCTGAACCCGTCCTTCTCATTCCCTGTAAACGAACAGTTGACCATTTCCCTGAAGTTTATTCCCAGTCTACCCTGAACGGCGGCACACATCCAAGGCTAGCATATGTTCTAGTATGAAAAGCAAATCAGATACTTTTAATTCAAAACAAAACTGTCTTGTTTCAAGGTTCTCTGTTGCTGACCTGTCTCACTGCCGTCCCCCTAACTGGCTTCCCTTACAGTGTCTGCCTGCTCCTTGGCTCCTGTCCTGCCCTAACTCCTCGTTTATATGTCGACCTTGTGTTTGGCCTAATTTCATACCTGCACCTGGTTGTTTTTTAAAAATTAGTTTTAAAAAATAGGTAACATATGCACATGGCATGAGAATAATTCAAACAGCACACTGTACAAAACGGCATGCAGTGAAAATCAAGTTCCTTTTCCATGCCCCACCCACAGTCTGTTCCCCGAGGCAACCATTATTACTACTTTTCAGGATATCCTTCCAGGCACATTCTATTCATTTACAAGCATCTATCCAGAGCTACCCACTTGTTTATTTTTACACAAACTAGTGGTTTACTATATATAGTAAGTCCTAACTTAACATTGTCAATAGGTTCTGCAACTTTAAGTGAAAGGCCAAATAAGGAAACGAATTTGACCAGAGGCTAATGGATATAAACAAGAGTTCAGTTCCTACAACGTCTCATCAAACTTATAATGAAATGATGTTGAACGAAACAACATTATTTGAGGACTTGCTGTACTAAGTTCTGAGCATTACGTTTTTTTCACTAATATACTTTGAATATCCTTCTACTAAAAACATAAGAGATTTGCCTCATTTTAAAAAATGGTTGTAAACTGTTCCATTTCATGGATGTACCAATCCCGTATTGAAATGATTCAGATTGTTTAAGACATTTTGCTGAAAACAATGCCATAATAAATATGTACATACATCAGTTTTGTGCATATAAATGAGTACTCAGAGAATTTCCTAGAAGCTGAATCAAGCTTCTGGAATAAAGATATTTGCACATTTAAAATTTTGATTGCTTTTGACAAGATGCTCTCCAAAGAGACTACCAATTTCACCCAACAGTGTAAGAATTCCAGTTTCCCCACAGTCTGGCTAACACAGTGTATTATTAAACTCTTGATTTTTGCCAAGATGATAAGTGAAAAATAATATCTCGTTGTTTTAAATCACAATTATTTTATTATAAGTGAGGTTGAACACCATCACTTCATATGTTTTTCAAAAAAGATACTTGTAAGCTGTATTCAAAATCTACGTCCATTGTGTTGTTGGTCTTTTTCTTATTGATTTGTAGGAACTCTTTGTATATTAAAGAAATCTGTTCTTTATCACGTGTTATGAATGTTTTTGCAGTTTATCGTTTGTCTTTTAACTTTATAATTTTATTTTGCAATTCAAAAATTTCAGTTTTATGCAAATATATTAATTTTATTTATAGCTCCTGGATTTTATGTCACACAAAGTCTAACCCTTCTCCAAGATTTATATATATATATAAAAATGTTTTGCCATATTTTCTTCTAGGATTTTACAGTTCCTTTTTTTTGTTGTTGTTGTTGTTTAAAACATTCATCTAATTGAAAAATTTCCCCCCAATCCTGCCCCTATTTTTTGTCTCTATCCAGTTTTCCCCAGGTCTCTCAATCATAATTTCCTGTCCTTACTCTTCTACTCACTATGAAAAGCCCACAGTCTATGAAACCTTCAATGATATTGTTTACAATTCTAGCATTTCCACTGTTTAACAGGTAGGACCTTCCTCTTGCCAAAGAAAAGGTCACTCGAGAAAGAAAGTGAGAAAACCCAATGCAGGGGGTTAATGAGTCATCAGATATCTAGCACAGGGCTGAGTGAATGGCCTGCAGACAGCAGATGGAACCCTCCTAAGCATCTAGCCTTGAGTTAGGTGCTAGGAGGAAATGCACATGAGATGATTTGTGGTCTTAGAGAATGTCGTCTAGTATAGAGACAAAACTAAAGTCAAACATTGGGACAGGAATTAAGGAGTTAAGAGAAAGAATATAGCAGGGTGGACTGGAGAAATATAAAGGGTTTATGAAGACATAATTCCAACTGAGCCATGAAAAATGGGAAAAATTTAGACAGACAAAGTTGACAAGGAAGGGCATTTTGAGAGGGGGCAATAGAGGTGGGAAGGGATTAGTCTGGCTTGTCTAGGGACCTGGGGAGACCAGACTGAGAAGATAAGAGAATGTGTTGAAAAGGTGGGAACAGGAGCAAGGCAAGCCAGGCTTTTAGGAGATGGGATACTCTGTGCTAACTGGTGCTTTTTAGTGTTAAAATGTACCGCCTGCTCCCATGTGGCCTCACAGGGTAGCTTCTCATGCTGGATATTTTTCTGTTGGTGGAACCATAAGGGCAAGTTTGAGGGAACTGGTCTGACTTTCAAGTCTGATGAAGAGCCTAGTTTCCATGAGATTTTTAGCTAAGTTAATATATTTTTTAAAATTTCTAAATGAATATAGGAAAGGTTGGCAATCTGTAAAGCCCCCAGCCAGGCTGAAGTGCTCTGCATCTTCTCCTGACCTGGCATAGGCCGGTGACCCTGCTATCCTCTTGGAATACTTCAGGGACCACTCTGACCGCTCCCGTAACTGTGAAGCTCTAGGCCAAGTCTGAGGTAGTCAACGAGATCATGGGAGGCTCCCTCAAATGCTGCTGCTTTTGATTCCAGGAAAAAGAGAGGATCTGGACCACAGAGGCATCCATCCATGGCTTCTCCTTAGAGACTGAGCCAGAGAGAAATGCTGGCCTGCAGCCCACCGTTCATGGCTCCACCCGTGAACACACCACAGCCGCAGCCATAGCCGTATAACATCCCCGTCTGGAGTCAGAGTTGGGCTTCACTCTGAACTGGCTTCTAAGTCAGGAAAATAATTTTTTTTCTCTTTCTTTTTTTCTCTCACTATTACTTGGTGTTTGTTCTGACTTGGAAATGGTACACTGTGAGTTCAGGGTGAGCCAGAGGTTTGTTCTCGGTCTGTCAAGCCACTTTGATGATGGGAATAGAATCCTGGGAAGAGCAAGCCAGCTGGACAGGAAACCAAGCCACAGGGTTTTGGTGGGCTCGGGGCTTTTTTCTACCCCCAAATGGAAAAACCCTGGCATGGGGCATGGTATAATGAAGATTTAGAGTGTTTGAAAAAATCTGAAGTGGTCAGGGTCTAACAGATGGGCTAAAAAAACAGCCAGACAGTGGCTTTAGAAGGAGTAGCAGGAATCAGGTACTATGAGAACTACGTTTACATATATAAAATGAAACGAAGGACTTGTTAAGAATCTTGCTTTCTCCCACTTTTTAAAATCATTTGTCCCTTGACAAGTATCTACCCGAGAACCTGATTAATACGTTTTTGTCTTGGGAAATCTCTGAACTTCATTAAACCTCCTGCCCTGTCTCCTGGAAATTGGGGGGCGGGGGGCAGAAGGCAGGGCAAAGAGAGTAGGGATTCCCAGACACGTCCACAATGGCTCTAGTGTCTAGAGGACAGCAGGAGCTCTTGGGAAATCTGTGATAAATTATTCACTTCTCCTGTCCTTGCTGGAATCCCAGTGGCTGCAGAGCTTTTTCACTGAGGCCCATTCATTCAGAAAACATTTACTAAGAGGAGAGCCAGGAATAGTGCCAGTGTTTGGAAATATGAAATGATTCAGTGACACAGTCACTGCCCTCAAGGAACTTAGAGTCCTGAAGAGTGTTTTCCAGACTGTAGGTTATGACCCATTTTGTTGGTTATGAAATCAACCAGTGGATGGTGACCAGCAGAAGAGAAAGAAAGGAAGGAAGGGAGGGAGAGAGAGGGGTAGGGAGGAAGGAAGAGGAAGAAGAGAGTAAGCTAGGGAAGGGAGGGAGGAGAAAAATATAATCAGAGTGCATCAAAGTAATAAAGGTAGCATTGTTTCCTTACTCGTAAAGTTCTTGCCCAGAATAAATTTATAATCCACTATTTTTTATGTAAGATGTAAATCATGTATGAAATGCAATAATTTTAAGTGAAAATATTGACTGATTTGTTCTAACGCCTTTCTTTTTCTTTTCCAGGTAATGAGCCACCCTATAGTATACTGAATGGTATCAATAAGGTTATGCTTGGTATCCAAAATGATAGTGGATATGTTGAAAGAGAACATTCCTGAAATTAAATATGCTAAATCTTGAGTAAATTCCCTGTCCCATTTTTTACAGGCTTATGTAGACATTATTAAAATTTCAAACTGTGCAAGATTTTATGAGTGTTGTGTATACATATACACACACACATAGCACACAGATAGCACATTAGGTCCCATGTAAAATGCATTATTTTTGTTGTGAGTGGCTGTCAAAAAACTTGAAAGCCACTAATTTAGCAGGAGAAACATACAACCAATCATACTAGAGGGTGATGGGTGCCCTGAAGAAAGGGTTGACAGAGTGAAAATGAAAGATGGTGGAAGAGCCAACTGTTCAGTGTACTTGGGTGAGTCAGGAAGTGAGTAGGCAGAGAGGGAGAGAATGAGGAAAAGTCTGGGATGCACACCATGTGCAGAGTGACCCTGGCAGAGGAAGTGCAGCATGTCCAAAGACTTGAGCACATGACATGTTTGGAGAATAACAAGAAGTGCAAAGGGGATGTGAGAGGAAAAGATCATCAGGAAATGATGGAGGATGAGTGAAATGCCCCAAATAGGAGAGCTTAAATTAAGGGTGACCTTCAAGAGTTCCAAAACTCCAAAGGGTTCAAGTCCTCCCCAGTGGGACCCCATCAGCCCAATCCCCTCTGGAGAGCTGGGATCCCCACTCACTAGTAGTGAAGCCTTGGTGGGTTCCCTGGAAGGGACAGACAGTTCACTTTGGACATACTGAACTCTTCCAGAAGATGCACTATCATCTTCAGAGGGTTACAAACAGCTGTCCTGGCTTTAGGCTGCTGGTGTCCACTAAGATCTCTAAGTCAAGAGTCCGTGTCTAGACTTGAACAGAGTCAGGGTCTGGGGTCACTCCAGTCCCCAGAAAACTACTTCCCCAGAGTCCTGATGAGATTCATGGCTTAACTTTATTAATCTAGAAACGTTTCCTGAGCACCATGGGGGACATCCTACTTGGGACAGAAAAGGAGGGAGTGGACAAAATTCTGGCTTTGCAGAGCTTATGGTCTTGTTATGTGTGTGTGTGGTGGTGGTAGTAGTGGTGGTGGGGGGAGGGTGTATGTGGAGAAAAACAAAATACACAAAAAGCAATCAGACGGAATGTCATTAAGGGAGGATCTGGAGACATGGAAGGATTTGGCCAGTGAAAGGAAAGAAGGAATTCTAGGCAAGAGAGCTCACTGGAGCAAAGATACAAAGGTGGAAACATGTTTGCCACATGCAGGGAAGAATGGAGACCAGAAAATCAAAACAGGTGCAGCTGACAAGCTTGGTGGCTTAGGATGACCCTGGTCTCGAGTCCTAAGCAGGGTCTCATCACAACCGACTGCAGGCTCTTCCTCTAATCTTGGCTCCTACGCAGGCCCTCTCCTATGCAGATCTCTTCTGTCCTCAACCATGGGGAGAAAAAAAGCACTTGTAGCCTGTTACCACAGAGCCAGCAGCGGAGTTAATGAAGCTGTATCCTGGGGACCACCCCCAGGCCCAAAATAGACTGGGGAGAACCAGGAAAGGAGCGGGAAAGTGAGTGGGGAGGAGAGGAGAGAAGGCAGGTGAGAAGTGGGGCAACGGAGGGACGAGAAGCATAGGGAGTGAGGGAGAATGGTAGTAGAGAGAGAGGGGAAAATAGTCTACAACACATTCCCACATCCTGCTATAATCCCCCCACCTGACAATGTCCAGCCACACCACGTTCTTTATTTAAAAGTCACTTCCCAGTCTGTCCTCTAGGAAAACCTTCCCTGACTAACCATCAGAACACAGCCTCCGAGGACAAACTGAACGGCTGACTTGACACAGGATATTTTGTTGACCTTCCTTTGGTCCCCCAGCGATCCTGGCGCTGGCCATCTTTGCAGTCCTAGGCAGTTCAAGTCTCTACAATGGTAGCTGTCCGCAGACCAGACGCTGCTGCTCCTTACATTCGGTTATAAAGGAAGAGCTGCTGTGGTTAGGAGCCAGGAGGTACTTCTTTGATGTAGGCCACATTAAGTCATATAAATGTGGAAGTGTAAATTAAATAAAAAGAACCCCTTTCTCCCTTCTGACTTCCATTTTTACCACAGCCAAGCAGCCATCATATGGCATTCTTAGAGAAACAATAGGGGATTTGTTTAAACCAAGATGCCAAATGGTCATGAATTGCAGAATATATATTTTTAAACAAGTTATTTTCCCCCACTGTAACATCCAGAATTGAGATCGGTACGCGGGGCCAGCTGGCAGCGGCACGCAGGGCTGGCGGGCTACCCAGGGCTGCTCGTTTACCTTGCCCTCCCCTGGGGGGGGGTGGCAACGGCAGAGCTGCATTTTTACATTACGCTCCAACTTCTATCCAGCCTTTCTTGGTCTGGAGCTCTGCAAGTGTTTATTATACTCACAACCCACACATATAAGCTGCCCCGTAGCCCTCCTACTTGGATTTTCCTTTTAAAGTGAAGCCATCTTCGTGCCCTGCTCTGGTGGTTGACCAGTTTATGGGGAGTTCTTACTGAGCTGCCATGCACAAAGCAAGAGAAACAGGAGCTGTGAGTCTGTCCAGGAAGGAACCGAATGTCCCAGCCATGCCCTAGTGAGCACAGGGGCTTTCCCTAGAAAAGCAGCTTTTGTTTCTGGGATGGAATTTGTGGAAACAGAGGACCTTAGCCACGTTACCAGGGTCCTGAGGAGGAACTCGGCATGGCCCAGGCAGCCTGCAGAAGGCACTGGGGCACTTCTAAGGTCCGGGTTGAAGCCACAGCCACCTCTGCTTCCCAGGGAACGCCACTGCTCGAGAGGAGCCTAGGACCCCAATGCCAAGGCTTTGCCTTATCCCTCCGTTCAGGCTCACCTGCCTTCTGAGAGGGCCCCCACAGAGCCGCCCACACCCCAGAGGCCCTCATATTTTTCCATCTTTCTATGAGGCATCTTTTTCTCATTAATGTACTAACACTCAAGTTATGTGCAGAGAATGAGGAAAAAGAGACCTTGTGTGGGGCTTGGGATTTGTTCAAAGCCTGGGGAAACCGTTTTAGAGGGTGTATGTTTTTTATTCTTTTTATGAGAGATGCATGTTTCCCCCCCTCTGTGACTTGTTTAAAAGCAAAGTTTAATATGCTGCCAGAGAAATTGCTGGTTAATAACTTAATAGCCTATGTGCTAGGAATTATGGGAGAAAAGCAGTATCCAAGAGAACTTTTATTGTACAGTTTGGGGCTTGGAGGATATATAGCTTCAGTTATTACATAAAATGTTAACAGAAGTCCCCTTTCTTTTCAAACCTTACTTTCTCCCTAGAATTACAGAAAAGGGTAAATAAGTGATGTGAATGGAAACTTCTAGAAGCTGCAGGAGAAGTCTGTGTGTGGATCACAAGGTGAGAATTTCTAACAGCGTGGTCAAAAGAATTGTGCTAATGTGAACTTGGCAAAGTACCCACTTGGAAATTAGCACTGGCAATAATAGTAATAATGATAATAATAACAACTTCATTTTATTAAAAGTTTTATCTTCAAGAAAGATTCCTGTTTTATCTTTATTACATTCTTGAGAAGAAAAATATTATTATTTTTAAAAGGCATCGTTGTTCCCATTTTTACAAACCCACAAAGCAGCTCATATAGCTCAAGTTGACCTCCCAAAGGTCAGGGCAAAAACCAAAAATAGAATCAAGGTTTTCTAGACAAATTGTATCTGTGTGTCTCAAACACACTCAGATGAAAAGTGAGACGCTGTGCCCAACAATCAGAATATTTTGGTTTGCAGCCACACGTTCTGGTGTTGTGTCCTGGTGGCCAGTCTGGTGAAATGCAAGGCTCCCAACACAGCTGTTTCTATGAGGGCCAACATAAAGGCCTATTTTCAACACGGCCGGTTATGTTGATCAAAGCTTAATTATCTGACAATGGATATTCCTATGTTTGCTTCGCTCTTTTATACTTTCACACCCGTTATCCGCCACGTCCTTCCCTGCTCTCATCTATTTCACACCGTCATTTTCGATCTCCCCACTTAACAGATAAAAACTGAAGATCCCTCAAATTACAGGCCACCCCTCATTGAGCAGCTGAGCAGGGACCGGAACTCAGGCCTGCTAACTTGGCCTGTCCTCAGCTTCAGGGAGGTGTATTCACAGGCTAGAGGCTCTTCTTATTCACCGAGTGCCTCTCCAAGCGACCCTCCCTGTAGCCACCCAAGGACAGAGGGCCTTGGGCTGGTGAGGGTCCCTTCTAGCTCAGGGTGGGAGCCCCGGAATAAAGTCTCGAAGTTGCATGGGAAGGTGTTATTTCCAGAGGCCTGCAGGCCAGCCCACTGGCCAACGAAGCCTTGGCATCACTGGTAGCAGTGGGGCAGGAAGGACAGTGAGGCTTTGGAGGCTCTCTCTCAAAGCTGCTTCCTTCGCCCATTCATATAAGACCAGCCCGCATGCCCCACAAGCCCTCCTGGAGGCAGCCTGAAACCTGGCCACACGGGGCAAACGTACCAGGTCTGAATCGGTTCAGGATGAGGGTGGAGAAGCAGGAGGCCAAGCAAGCCCTAAAAAACCCTTCCGCCAGGTCTGCGTGCTGCCTGAAAGCCTGCCCCCAGAGCTGCTGACTTGAAGTTAAAGGTACTGTCTCTAAAAGATCACTACTGAAAAACAGTTGTATGACCCAGGAGAATAAACTTACATTAGAACTTAGTAGCATGTTAGTATGATTTGCTGGTCAAATCAAGCGGCAGTCAGCCAGCTCAGAGTGGATGTTGGAGGAAAGGGGATCTAGCATAGCTGAGTAATGATGGGAAGAAGGTATAAGGCAGGCAGCGCTAGAGAGAGGGCCTGCGGGCAGCTCAAGGGCACAGCGCTGCAGTATTTTCTATGAGGATGATCAGGCTGCAGTAGAAGAAGAAAGTGGTTCAAGAGGCAAAAAACAAATCTGCTATTTACCTCCCTAACTTGGGCCATCTCCAGAGCCAGCCACATCTGTCAAATAGGAAGAAATCACCTGCCCTCTGGTGTTTATTTCCTTGTCTACAAATACTGGTTTGGATTAGATCCTTGTTTGAACTAGGGAGTCAGAGAGCTCCTTTGAGTCTCTTTTGGGGCTCCCAATGCGGGTGGGCCTCTGGGCCCCCACCCCAGCTTGCACCCTATTACCCAGTTCTTCTATCTTCCAACATCTTGAACTTCCACTTAAGCTTCTGTTTGAAGAAAGGATTCCATTGGATTAGAGGATCTCTAAATTCCCTTTCCTGCTATATAAATTCAGTGCTTCTAGGGTCCTCTTAGCAATAATGAGAAGACGCACCAAGCAGTATCTCTAGCCCCGTTACTAGTTGCCCAGGTCAACAACGAGGGCTTCCGGGTGATGGACAGAGAATTGGTGGATTGCTATTAGGGAACCCCCAGGAAGAGCTGGAAATGTTGCTGATCAGCGGGAGAGGCTGGAAAGATTTAATCCACTCCACGGTGTAGCTCATGTGCATGGAGACAGCGGCCTATTTCCCAGGGTGCGCTTGAGCTTACTGGCTTCCTCTTAACTCTTGGATCAAATCCAAATTCCTCTGGCTGACATTTAAGGCCTGCCACAACTGGTCTCTTATCAAATCTTGTGCTGCTCTCCAAAACATACCATGTCTTCTTCAGCTCCGTTCCCTCACTGGCCCACAATATATCATATGCATTCTCTACAGGGTGACACTGCATGTGTTGTCCACCACCTTGAAATGCTCTTTCCCACCACTTCTGGTGTTTCATGCTCTAAGGCCCATCTCAAATACCAGCCTTCCCTAGAAAGCCTTTCCTGACTATCCAAGTTCACATTCTTTTCTGGATTCTTGTGCTTGCTGTAAGTACTACAGAATTAGAACTTCTATATGAACACCACTGTTGGTTGTTTCCTGGATAAGCTTTCTTTTCAACTAGATTGGACCATCAAAAAACTCTGATTACAGAGACTCTATTATACATGACTAAAGTGGTTTCCATAAGCTGAGCACTGTGTACTAAGATTCCGTCCTTTGTACTTAGGATTGAGACCTTCACAACTTACTTAGCAACATAGGTTCTATATCAGTATAACCTTACTTATTCTCCAATCTAAGAGAATTAACAGTTAGATCTCACCAAGCCTTTAAGACTTCTCCCTTCTAGAAAAGTTCCTTGACATTCCACCCCCCACGAGCTGGCTCCTGTAACACACTCTGACCTCATTCCAGCATTTACCAACTCTTACTTATTTATAGTTCATTAAATCCATACCTGTCTTATTGGTTTTTGAAACAGGGACAATATCATTCATTGCTGTGTTTCCCACTGTGCCTACTACATTGCTTTGTACTGTTCGTGAATCTGAATGGGCTTGAATTCATTGGAAATGGCTCAATGAAGGTAACCAAGGTGTTGATTTATCCAAAAGATGTTATAAGCTAAAGGAAAACCCCCTTTATATTAGAGTTTTACCTAATATTATGAAAATGTGTTGAGGACACTTAAGCCTGCACTCCCTTGCAAGCTAGGCTATGACAACCTTGCCCAAATCTCCAACAGTAATACCCTAGTAAGCCAACAGCTACAAGTGGAGCAAGAGATATCTCTGAGCTCTTTATCGAACTAATTACCACCTCCAGGTTAGGTTTGCAGATTTCCATATTCAAAAGTAGAAAGCATCAGCAGTTGGGGACTGAATTCTCGATGTACAGTTGCATAAAAGGACTATTTTTATTTTTCACTGCAGTCTGAAGAAACTCTGATTGTGGGCAACTTGCTCAAAGGCTCAGTTTAATGTATTGACCACTTCTGACTGCTCTTACCCAACTAGTTTCCATAAGCTCAGCCTGTCAACAAGAAATACCTCATATATTCTCAAGCTTCGCTTCTCCTCACACAGCTTATTCCTTCAAGGCTTGACATATTTTTAAAAGGAATACATAATGAAGAAAATGTTTTGCACCTTGTCCATTGGTTTGGGTTAAAATATGTTAACTTAATGTTTTTCTCTGTTTTGAAAAATACAAACAGGATCTCATCCTGAGATATCATGACCTTAAACATTCCTGAGAAGTCTGAAAGGGAAGCGAACAAATGTCAACAAGCTTGGGTCTAAAACACACCAACTTCATTTCTCTCATCACTCGAATATGCATGAGGCTCAAGGAGGCTTCAGAATAAGCTGAGCTGGAGATTAAAGAGGGGTCCTAATGAGAACCTCCCTCTGCTATAAAATCTGGGGGCTGAAAGAAAAGCAATTTTAAAAACGTGGGGTGGAGAGGCGTGGTGGGAAAACTTTTATTTTGATAAAAAAGAAAGAACGAAGAAGAAACAAACCAAAAGCAAAACCCAAGCCCCAGCAATGCCTGGAAACTTGCTATGTAACTAACCACCCTGTTCAGACTTGCTTCCCTTCAAGTTTTGGCAGGGACCACAAATGATAGCCTTAAAATACCACATGATCATCTGAATATTTTCACTGTCCTTCTTGACTGGATTCATTTCAGTGGCATGGGAGTGAAACAGCAACCTGCAGCTGTGGCAAAGGACTGAGGCCTCTATTTCAAGTACAGTAGTTACGAAAGAAGGACCTCTTACTTTGGGAAGGGACCAATCCAAGAGGCATGAGGGATTTGGGAAGGGCTAAGGGACAGTGGGAAAGTGGAATCAGACCTAAGCCCCAGTGTTTCTGCCTGGGAAGTATAGTCTCTTGTGTGAATCAATCTGGCGGTTAGAAAATAAACGCTGTTTTCAGCTGTAAAGCAAAACAGAATCCTAAACCAGGACTTCTGCAGCTGGCCACAGGCCCCCCCCCTCTGAGGCAGAACTGGGATTGCCACACAAAAGCAAGCCCTAACTTTGTCTCTATAAACATATTTTTCCTTACACATTTAAATCCACAGGCACTCAAGGAGCATACCATTCAGCTTAGAGGGGACAAGTAAGTAAGACAGAAAATGGGGTGAAGAGATGAGAGTGTCAATAAGGGGGTGTACAGGGAAGGAGATGCAGAAGTGACTGGAAATGTGTGTAAAAAGGCAATGGAGGAGTAGACGAGGGGCACATGGAGGATTGAACAGGGGGTGTCAGGAGCCCCCAGGGGGAAGCTGTACAGGAAAGTGGATGAATCATATAGTTAGTAATTTTTACAAATAAGAACTTGGGGTAACAAATCACTAGGTCTCATACAAACAGGTCTTCAACAAATATTAGCTGCCTCCATCATCTCTTCCCATCAACCCCCATCACCACTGTTTTATTCAAAAATTTATCTCCCAAGGTTGTTTTCCTTGTAACCTTGGGACCTGTTCTTATATTCCTGAGGGCCTGTTTTTCTCACCAGAATATCAGACTGTTATTTTTCAAAATGATAAATACACACTGCATGCCAACAAAGCATTGGTCCTACCCCAGGCACTGAGGCCACTGGGATAGCTGCCCAGGCAAGAGTGTGGACTCCCCACTGAGAGCACTGGGGCCCTGCAGCCCCTCAGGGCAGGTCATCCCAGGTAGACGGGCAAAGAATTCTGGGCGGACCCCTTCGGTAGCCTCAGTCCTGTTCTGTGGCCCCAAGCTGCAGTGACAGCTCTTGAGAATGAGGGTGTGACAGTGGGAGTATTTTAGAGAGGGGGCTGGATGCGCACAGCGCCTGGTACTGAGCCTTGGCCCCGAAATGCGTCCCGTGTCCCAGCACCAGCAGCATCTGAATCGCCTAGGAGCTTGTCAGAAATGCAGGATCTCAGGTAATCCGCCCCCTCCCCACCCCCGCCCCGTGTCCACTCCCCCGGAAACCTACTGAATGAGAGTCTCCATTTTAGGAGATCCCCAGGTGATTCATGTGGACGCTATGGTCTGAGCAGCACTGTTCTGAAGGTGCTTAATTATGGCCAAGAGCCTTGACATAAAAAACACTGTCTGGACAGATGACGGCAACATGGTTCAGTAGAAAGAGCCCAATGAGCAGCACGAAGCTAAATCCTCAACAAATGCTAGCTGTTGTCCAGCAGGATTTTATCCCTGGTCAGCTGTGTGAAAATGGACAGATCCCTCGACCTCTCTGGGCTGCACGTTCCCATATACATGGCGATGGGAGTGGACGACAATCAACTTGATGACTCTTTCCAGTTCTCTAAAGTTCTAGGTCAATGATTCTATTTGACAAGACTCCCCTTTGTTGTCCTCTCTACATTGAAGTAATGATTTTAATAAATAGTTGCAGTATTTCATATAGCCTGGCACACAGTGGGGCTCACTAAGTATTTGTTGAATGAAGTGATATATGTACAGTCTATTCTACTTAAGCCTCACCTCAAAAAATGAAAATGTGCCATGAACTTCCAGGACAATCGACCACCCCAGAGTATCAGGTTTAAATGGCACTTTTGAGAGCAACTGACATGACTTAAAATATCTTGCTAAGGTAGCTTTTCAGTAACCAACCTCAGAAATTCACCCACATATGAAACAGTAGTATGGCCCTTCACACTGGCACATCTGTGGAACTAAAGCTTAGTGGCTGTATCTCCTGGGTAGCAGGCCAGAGAAACAGTCATTCCATCTTTCTTGAATGAATCTTTGGCCTCTGAAGAAAAATACAAGTGGCCTCCAGCATGTCTGCTCTTTTCCCCAACGTTCATCTTTCACTGTCTCCCTCAGGGAGATGGGAGATAAAAGAATGCACAGGAAAACATCAGCAGTTCTCAATCTGGCTGCATTTTAGAATCTCCTGGAGAGTTTTAAAAATAACAGTGCTTGGGCCACACCCGAAACCAAAAAAAACCAGAAATTCTGGAGGTGGGGCCTGGCATCAGTAGGTTTTAAAACCTCTCCAGATGATCTAATATGCAGCCAGCAGCCAATCTGGTACTTAATAAATGCCAATACCAAGAGTCACAAACTCCTCATTCTGTGGGAGCTCAGCAGGTAACCTAATGAGAGAAGTGGCTGGGAGGGGACAGTGGTGAAGCACAGACAGCATGGCCTCTTAAGAGAGGGTGAACAAATACTTAGCTCTGGCCCATTGCAGCCATGTGGGAATTTGGCCTGGTGTTGCCAGATTTTTTTTTAAAAGCTGGAAATTCTGATTTACTGTGAAATTTCCTGATTTTTAAATGCTAGCAACTCATTATATATACAGAGGGTGCCAAAAAAATGTATACACGTTTTAAGAAAGGAAAAAACTGTATTAAAATTATAATAATATATACCAATAACAAAAGATGAGTACAAGTCACATGTACACATTTTTTTGGCAGCCTCAGGGTGTGTGTGTTTGTGTGTATGTATTATATATGTATATAAATATATGTATAGTATATATTTAAACTCAAGTCAAACGAAACACGTCTATGGCCAATTTGACCCAGATGAACTGTCACTGTGACCTGTCTGGCTGAGAGGGCACAATATACCCAGGCCTGAGCAGTGCCCCATGGACAGCCCAGGAGAAGACTGTTTATTAAGCCAATAAAATGAAATGCTTAAGTATGGCAGCTTCCATCTGATACATAGGAAGTAAAAATTGAAAAAAAAAATCTATGTATTTTTGACTTCTCTGATTACTCATGCCAAGCTGAAATGCTGACTAAACTGGGTGTCTTACACACAGGGTTTGTCTCCCCAGTTGCTGCACTGCAGAAAAATTTTTTTATACTAAGATTTTTTTTTATACTAAGATTAAAAAGATTTTCTTTTACCAAGGGGGATTTGAGAATAGTTAATGAAGTAATATTTATGAATCTCCTAAAAGAGCTTGGCACGCAGAAGGCATCTAAAAAGCAAAGCAAAAATTTCCTTACCCTAACTTTAAAAATCTTAGTTAAAATATTGGTGAAGGCCTCCCATGCACTGTTGGTGGAAAGATGAACTGATATATCTCTTTTAGAAATCAATCTGGCAATGTATATCAAGACCCTTCAAAATTTTCATATCCTCTTAATTTGTTTTACTTATGGACTTCAAACCTAAGCTAATAACCCACACTCACATACAATCACACATAAAAATTTTCACTGGACTGATATTTGTAACATAAAAAATGGGAAATGCGCTGAATAGCCAGCAATAGAGCAACGGTTAGGTAAACTTAATGACTGATTATTCAGGTGACCAAAATACGCTGCCTTTAACACGATACTTTCAAAGATTTTTTTTCGAATTCAAAGACAAGCAAAAGTATTTCATTTTTAGAGATGTATAGGTGGTAAAATTAGGATAAAAGCAAAGAAGTAATTATAAAAAAGTCAGGACAATGATAACCTCAGAGGAATGATCGTATACAAAGCGTTGTTCTTAATGTTTCTCATTAGAATCTTTTTTAAATTGTGATGAAACTTACATAATATAAAATTTACCACCTTAATTCTTTTAAGCGTACAGTTCAGTAGTGCTAATCACATTTATACTGCTATACAACCAATCTTCAGAACTCTTTTCATCTTGTAATACTAAAACTCTATACCCATTAAACACTAACTCCTCCTCCCCTCCTCCCCACTCTCAGCCCCTGGCAACCACCATTCCCCTTCTATCTCTATGAATCTGACTACGCTAGGTACCTCACATAAGTGGACTCATACAGTATTTGTCTTTTTGTGATTGGCTTATTTCACTTAGCATAATGTCCTCAAAGTTCATCCACGTTGTAGCATGTGTTGGAACTTCCTCCCTTTTTAAAGCTGAATATTTCATTGTCCATATACACCACATTTTGTTTATCCATTCACCCATCAATGGACACTTGGGTTACTTCCACGTTTTGGCTATTGTCAATAACGCAGCTATGAACATGAATGTACCAATAGCTCTTCGAGACTCTGCTTTCAATTCATTTGGATATACACCCAGAAGTAGAATTGCTACATCATATGCTAATTCTATGTTTAATTTTTTAGGAAATGCCATACTATTTTCCATTGAGGCTATACCATATAGTGTTTTTAATAATAATAATAGCAAATGCTTTCATGATACTGTTAAGTGAAAAAAGGAAGCTATTAATTATATAGCTCACATATAGCATATAACCTCAACTATGCAAAAACAAAACAAAACAGGAGAAAAGGTGAAATAACTATATGCATAAAACTGTTAACCTGTTAATTACAGTGGTTTCGACTGGATATTGGTTAAGACTAGACTTATATTTTCTTCCAAATATTATACCTGACTAACTTTCTATGATAAGCATATACTACACAGACAATCAAAAAAAAAGGATGTGGGGGAGCCAGCTGAGTAGCTCAGCTGGCTAAGAGTGCGAGCTCTGAGCAACAGGGTCGCTGGTTCGATTCCCACATGGACCCGTGAGCTGCACCCGAGCTGAGCTGCTGCTGAGTTGCCAACAGGTGGCAGGATGGCTCAGCTGGTGAGAGCAAGTGCTCCTAACCACAAGGTTGCCGGTTCGACTCCCGTATGGGATGGTGAGCTATGCCTACCTGCAACTAAGATTTAACACGACACCGTGAGCTCAGCTGCCCTGAGCTGCCGCCAGTCGGCCTGATGGCAACTGGACTTGGAGCTGAGCTAGCTGCGCCCTCCACAACTAAGATTGAAGGACAACTTGGCTGTTTCCCTTCCCCAACTCCCCAACACTGTTCCCCTTCCATAATTCCCCAATAAAATCTTTAAAAAAAGAAAAAGAAAAAGAAAAAAGAAAAGAAGATGAAAAAACTTTAGTAGGACACATTTTTCTGTCTGGTCATCACATCATCCATTGTACTTAATCTGCGAGTGCATTTAGTTCACCACATTTACTAAAAGGAAAACACACACACACACACACACACACACATATATACACACACACACTCATATTTTTTTCCTTTTATAACCAAAGGAGACACTACATAACCAAATTGATTTCCAAAAAATTTTAATCCCGATATAATAGTAATTTTCTCAGTTAGAGTAAATAAATCTTTTCTCCACGTAGTCCAACTTGACAGGGCTTTGAAAAATCTTTTTCTATTCAGGCCCTGGGATCTAGCTGGGACACTGCAGCTGGACCCTGCAACCAGCAAAGGCACAGACAGGGCCACGGTGAGGGACTACGCTAATTCCTCTCTTACGGCGCCCACCGCCGGCCTCTCCAAGCCAGCAGCTGACCCATATTCTCACTCAGTTTCTGGCCTGGGTTAGCTGAGCTTTCCTTCAGTAGTTGGTAAACCACCTTTGCACCATGAGAGAGACAGTAAACTGGATTGAGGAGGGAGAGGTGGAGAAAAAAGGAGAAGGAAGGGACGTGCAGGATTAATGAGCTGATTTCTATGAAGGCTTTGACATCTTGGAATGAAAAGCGGCCTGTAAGAGCAGAAGCCCAGTCCTCTACTCAGGCCATGTTGCCAGCTGGCCATTCATCACCAAAAATTCCCCAACAACTCCATGGCTATTGCTTAATCACCTCATATAAATCCCTATTAATCTTGCAAAGTCAAAACACAAATATATGACAAAAGTCTTTATTTTATGTGCCCTAATTTCAGGGTCAAAATTTTAAAAACTGAATCGGTTACCCAATGGTTCCAATGAACTTAAAAAAAAAAGCAAAAAACAAAAAACCTTCTTTGGGGATAAAAGGACAAATAAATGACACCCTCTCTAACGTTTTTTTACTTAACTGGACTGAATGAACCCAGGCTAAGGATCAAATAAACTGTAGAAGGAAAAAGGTGTTGGTGCTAAAATTTAAATCAACACTTTTTTTTTTTGCAATAACATTAATGTTTCTGTAGCTTATACTCAAAAGATACAGGAAGTCCTTAGTGGCCACAAAGGCACATTGATTCCTCTTTCATGTGTAAATTGTTAGGGACAGAAAGGAGCCTCTTCAGCAGTGGAATTTGGAATACTGTGCATTGTAATGTGTTTCGTGGGAAAGGCAGGTGAGAATGTGAAGACAGGGGTCGGCTTTGAGAAAGGCCCACCAGGATGCCGAAACGGCTCCTGTGAGCATGGAGTTCTCAGTGGAGACAAACACCTCCTAGGCAACACTCTCAGAAGACCTCAGATGGGCAGATCAGGCGTGGGACAGGCCGAAGCTTCACCATAATATCCAGTGCTACACTTTCCTGTTCAGGAGCCTCAAGGTTATTGCATCAGTGATGTGGATGATACAGAAAAAGTGATCCATGGCTTTGGTATGTGTTGTGCTCAGGCAGTGTATCTTCCTCCCAAACTTTATTTTAGGCTCTGAACACATCCTGATGAATACGGTAAAAGTATGTTGGGGAGCAAGAGGAAGCCCAGTGTTAGGAACCATTTACAGACCACCCACGAAGTGTCAAGTTCACACTTGGGATAATAAAGTGTTGACTGTACTGGAAACATTAAAAAAGTGGCTTTCCTGGACTTTCGGCAAGGAAGGTGGAAACCCAGTGAATTGCAGTGATTCATGCCTTTGTTTTCTAGGCCTGAAAAATCATGGAGAAAAATCAGAGAATGTGGGTGGGGTGATGATGATGAAAAGCCGGATTAGAAAATTGCAATAGGAACCACAGGGAAGGTTAAAAGAGGCCAAAAACGACTTCTCCAGCTGAAGAGGAGGCTTACGGCAGCTGTGTCATCCATCTTCAGGCATTGCGCAACATGAAGGTCCGTTTAGATGACTGGCCTGTTACTGTTACTCTAGCGCCTTCTTCCCATCCAAACAGAAGAAACAAGCTCATGAAGCCAGTGGAGGACGAATTTCTATGAGACCCATGAAGGGGTACCAAATTACGGGGACAGAAACTCCTTCCTTATAGTACTTTAGGAACAGGAGCTGTAGGGTTCTGTCTTGGGACAATCCTGCCTAGAAGCAGGGGTTTCAATAGCATGGTTTCTGGAGAGCCCTGACTTCCTAATCCCTAGAAATAATAATAGCTGGAGGACCTGGCCTAGAAATTGGTAAACAGATGAGAGCACAAATGTGATCAGAATTCCCTGGTCTCCTGAAAAAGGCATCGGGGAGAATTTGTCTAAAAGCCACACAGGAGGCAAATGATACTAAGCTCATGGAAGTAGTTTATGGTCAATCAACTGCTACTCTTTAAATAAAAGAGAGAGAGAACGAACATTGGACTAAAAACGAAAGGTTAACCATTACTTTATCGGCATTTCAGACACTAGAGAATTTCCCCATCAATATCCCTGTCCAAAGCTATAGGTGCTCAGACAGAAACGGAGACTCACATATCCACACACTGAGGAATCCATCACTGGCTCCCTTTTACCCAACAGTTTCCTTTAGGAGTTTTCACTGTATTTCTTCCAAGTATTTCTTCCTCCAAGTATTTCTTCCTCTGTCTCATTTTATGCCCTATGTACCTCATACTTTAGGTCCCTGAAGAGCTAACCTCTTTACAGTGCTCCCCACTCACCGTGCCATTTCATGCCACCATGTTTTTGCCTATGAGATGACCTAAGCCTGGAATGCCCCTCCCTGCCCTGGCCACTTGGCAAAATTCTACTCATCCCTTCAAGACAGGTTCAATGTCGGCCCTCCCCTACCCCTCCTCTGGCCTGTACCTGTACTTAGTACATATATTTATCACACTTATCATATTGGATGAAAAATATTTATTTACACATCTTTCTCACCTCTTAGATGTGAGTTCCTCGTAGCCAGGACTAATTCTTCTATGTCTTCATCTCTGTATCTCCTAACACAAAGGCTAGTGTGGAGCCTGTGCTCAACAATGTTTTGTTGAATTACTATGATTTTCAGGCCTCATACTGCCCATCACTTGCCTTGCTAAAATAAGGTTGGGGAGCCCAATAAAAATGAACAAAAGCATCTTTTTTGAAAACTAAAAAAGGGGCTGCTATATTAGACAACCAATATACTGATTCTTAATCAAATGTAATACACTATCGCATGGGATGTGGCACCATGTGGTCCTCCGCTGGACCTGCTCCGCTGGAACTCACAGAGGACATACGGGGGCAGGGAGCCTGCAGTAACACTGCAGAGCCTTGCAACATGGGAGTCTGAACACAGTGTCACAGAGAGGATTTCCTACGTAATACATGAGAAATTCTTTTACATAAGAAATGTTCTAAGTGCTAGACTAAACTAACAATGGCAAGGGTGAAAAAAATGTAGTATGTATGGATCTCTCTCTGCCTTGCTTATTCAAGCTACTCTGCTCTATGTTTAAAATGGCAACTTCAACGTCTTCTTCTTTACACCCCATCTGTCCCTCAGTGCCTGCTCGAGTCTTATACCGATCTGTAATCTCTGAGTTGCCACAGCACCTAAGAGTTTGTACCACATGATTTAGTCAATTACTGCCTTTCATTGTTATAACAGCTAACACAGGGCAGGAATGAATAAAAACAAGCTGATTGGTGGACAGATAAAAAGCCATATTACATGCCTCCCCCCCCAACCCCGCAGCCACACAGCAGTTTTAGAAAAATTGTCAAGAAAATATTTTTCTTTCTTTACCACAACCCAAAGTTCTAAAAAGATAAATACTCCAATAAGTTTAGAAAACTCATGCCAATGATGTTTAAAACCCCCAAAACTAGAAACAGCAATTCTCCAGTGTGCTCCTAACCTCTGATAACTCCATGCTCACAGGGGGCTTTAACATACCTCTTAGCCAGCCAGAGTTTGGCTTGGGTACAAACAGCAACGTCAGCCAGCTCCTGCTGAAAGTGTGCATTCATTCTGTATTTGGAGTCTGAGAAGGCTTGTAACAAATGAAATACCTAAACCAAAAAAGAGAAAACGAAATATCCTGCTGTGAAAATATATTTTTCCTAGAGGCAAGTGCCTCCCTTTTCGGTTTCCTCAAAGAAAACAGACACCTGTAGCATAGAACATGGCTCTGGTCTCTTTGAAAAATGCCTGTTGGTTTTGGAGGGCGCAGCAAGTGGCAAGAAACCCAGGTCCTGAATCCATACCTGTGCTCTGGGTTCTGCGCACAATTCCAAAACAAGGTGACTATGCTGTGATCAGACGATTATCTGGTACAAGGGTTTATTAGTTACAACCTATAAATTCATTTTAGCGAAGAAATGCAAAAACCTTTCTCTATGCTAGCAGTCTCATGCAAAAAAAAAAAAAAAAAGTACCTTTTAAAGCCAAAGTCTGAGAATCTAAACTGGTTTACGTGTCTGGGTTTATCAGAATAGGCTTGGCCAAAGAAGCAGGCCACAATGACCTTGCCTTTGCAAATACTGCACGGTGATGTTTGTAAACTAGATATTTTATAGCAGATCTTCACTGAGATGTCAGAAGTGGAGGCAGCGATGCAGACGCGTCCTACTTTCTTACTCTTACATGACATTATATATTAGAATTAAGCAGAGACAGACAAATCCTGCAACATGAAGGCCACCAGTTCCAGCAGACACATGACACAGGCTGTGTGTGTGTGTGCGCGCGCGCGTGTGTACACACATGTTCATGTACATGTCTTAGATTCACACTCAGATATGACATCAACAAGCCTTTGTGAGGAGAACAAACCTGTAGCAGAGAAAGTGGATAAGGGTGTAGATGAGATGCTCTGACCTCAGCTAGTGCCAAGGAGAAAGACGCTTGTCAGAGAAATCCTTCAGTGGCCCTTATCTAAATCAAGGAGGGATGGGGGAGCAGTGAAAAGCCAGTGCAGATAAACACATCAAAACTTTGAAAGTCTATTTTAATAACCAGTTTGTTTTCTTTCCCTATTGTATCCTTCACCCATGCTGCTGATGTTTCTTTCTAAGCAACAAGATTCAACTTTTCCTTCTCTTTCTCTCCTGTTAATGGTGGACATCATTGAAAATTAAATGTTGGAGTAAAGAGAAAAAGCAAGAGGCAAAGATAAAAGAGACCCTGAGTCATCAGACTCTAAGCAGGTGTGACTAGGCGGGTTTTCTTGGGTCAAACATCTGCAATTACCAACCACAAATATATGCTGAGCACCTTCTGTTTAGAGAATCAGAAGAAATTTTGATTAACTTACTGTATGTAACTGCTACTTTTTTTTTTCTAAACAGAAGTAATTGTACAGGAGAATGCACACATGTCCCAATGTGGAAACTAAAAAATCCTTTCTCTAATAATGGATCTGTTATTTCAGAAGCAACAGATCAAATATCAGCACTTCACCACACTTCCACAGGGACCCAAACCTCCCCGAGTGAAGTCTGGAGAAAGGGGTTTGGCTGGGGCTTCTGTCATCTGTGGTGACTGCCAGGGTGAAGAAAACATACCTCCCCTCTGCCTGGATCCTACTAGCCTGAAAGAGTTGGCAATGCCTTTGGGCCTCGCTTTCCTTTCTCCACAGCTACACAAAACCAACCACCGGGGCTTTTCATGGTGGCGCGGGATCATAATTAATCAGCAGACACCAGCAAAATACATGACTTTGGAATTTACTTGTAAAGAAAGCTGTGAGATTTTCAAATGCCTCTCATTTAGAAGCCATCACTTCAAAAATAACTCCTGATGGATGTTTAAACTTAGCCCTATATTTGCTCACCTTACTTGGCAAAAACAAGGCTGTTTTTGAAACGCTTGGTAGCTCTGGTTTATGAAAATCAGCCTACAGGCCCATCAATTCTGTCACCTTGGGTACAAACCACACAACAATTGTGATCCTCGTTATTTACCAGGAACGGAGAACTAAACACGTGATGAAGTCCAGGCCTAGAACAATTTAGAAATAGCCTATAAGATGGGGCTGCACTGTACCAAACATGGAGAAACCAAGACCTGCCAGAACTGAGGACGGTGGCTCACTGAACGTACGTGAGAACTGTGAGAAGTTTAGTGCCATTTTCGGTGTCTCAGATTTGCAATAGGATTCAGATATTCAGTTCACAAATGGTTAGTAAACAATTGTTAGTACCGGGCACTGTCTTAGGAGCAGAAAACAGAATCCCTGCTCGCCTTCAGCTTCCACTCTAGCCACGGATAAACAGGAAATGAGTCACTTCCCTGCCTCAGCCTGCATGGCATTTATAGCCTGCAGGGTAGCATCGCTGTCACTTTCCTCTGATGCTTGACTTCATCCTCTGCCAAGTCCAGCATAGAGCAGGCATTCAACAACCATTTGCTGAATCGATGTTGATATTTGGTACCTCTTCTTATGTTAACTCTGCCTTTAGGACATGTGCCCATGGGTTTGGGGGTGCTGCTGTACGTGCCAACCCCTTCTTGGGAGTGAAGACACAGGGCTGACTAACACTGCACTCCCCACTCTGTGGCTTTCTAATCTAGTGGGGAAAGCAGGAAGGCTAGATTAGTGGTAAGAATGCAGCCCTATGGGAGGGCAGGGGAGGAACACAAACTTTGAAGCCATGTGGGCATGGGTGTAAAACCAGTTACTATCAGTAGGGCTTTGGGCAACTTACGTAACCTCTGCTTCCTCAGGGTAAACAGTGGATAATAATATCTATCTTATAGGATTATAGAGAGATTTAAAAGAATATAAATCTTGGTCCACGCTAGGTACCTGGAAAAAATGTTAGTTCTCTTTCGTCCTTGTTCTGTCTGCTCCCTCCCTTGCAGCCCCATTCCAGAAATAAACAGTTAGAGAAGGCTTTGCAGAAAGAGTGATATTCATATTTGGCTTTGAAAAGAACCTTGCCCGTATTGGGAGAATAGAATGCAAACAGAGAAAACCAAATTATAAATAAATTTTTAAAGGGTGTTAAAATATTGGTATTCCCAACAAAAAGAGTAAATAACTATGGACTTTAGTTAATAATAATGTGTCAATATTGGTTCATTAATTGCAACAAACGTGCCACTCTAATGCAAGATATTCGTAATGAGAAAACTGGGGAGAGGGGGCTGGGAGAAAAGGAATATATGGGGACTCTCTGTACTACCTGCTTAGTTTTCCTGTAACCCTAAAATTACTCTAAAAAGAGCTATTAAATAAAAGAAAGTATTGGGATTGCTCAGGGGCCAGTAAGTAGTATATGATGGGAGCACAGCCAGGGTGTGTGTAGGGTGGTAGGAGACACAGCTGGAGAGGTGGTCGGGTCAGACTGAGGAGGAGCTTAAATGCAACATCAAGGAATGTGTATTCTGTCCTACAGACAGCAAAGACCTCTTTAGAGAGGGAACTCGTATGTGATAGCTCTGTCATTTGGAAAGAAAAGGCCAGGGGCAGTGTAGAGGCTGGATTAGAAAGGACAGGATGACCACGACTACTGTAATAGTCCAGACAAGAGGTGTGAGGGTCAGAACCAGAGGTTGAAAACCAAGAGCCAATGGGCCAAAAGTGGCTGCAGATATTTTGTTAGGTCTACACAGTGTTTTTAAACTGTGTAGTTTATGAATTGGGAGATTTCACATCAAAATCATCTCGATTTGCAAGTTCTTTTGAAAAACCAGAAGATCTGGCAATCTTGGGCCCACACTCCTGCAAAGCTACAGTCACCTGGCTGCGGCTGGGGGGCAGCAGCTGGCTCCTTAGGTGAGAAATGCACGCTCAAGTTCACCAGCGTCCCCACCACTGCCGGGTACTCACGGTCACTAAGGTAGAGTGTCAATGTCATTTATCACTGCTCTCATGCGTCTTCCTTTTTAACTTACGGAGAATCAAGAGGAAAATGAAATATTTACTGAACCCAAATATCTATCAAAAGTCTGAAAACAAAGGATGGATCAAGAAGGCCGCGTGTTTATACCCATGCCCTTTCGTTCACTTACTTGCCTGGCACTGATAGGACTCTGAACTTGTGACACTCCCACCCCACCTCAGTCTAAATGATAGCAGCAGCGGAATGAAGAGGAAAGGATACATTTGAGAGACATTTTGGGAGGCTGAGCAGGCAGAACTTGGCAACTGCTTTAGACATGGAGTTGAGGGTCTGGAAACAGACACTTAACTCAGGCAACTGGTGATTGAGGGCCATCCCTCAAGACAGAAATCACAAGAGAATACGTGGCAGGTTCTGGAACGAGGGGGGAGGGGGATTTCATGAGTTTGGTGAGTTAAGAGCCAGTGACGTAGTCTCTACTTACGGTAATGCATTGTACAAGCCAGGAATTCTGAGAGTGAAAAGGTGCTCTGTTAATCACACTGGGACAAGCCAGGACAGTTGGTTACCTCTAGCTATGGTAAGCCCCTCGGAAAAGTTTAGCGTGGATTTAGAGGTATCTTCAGCAAAAGAAACAGGAGAAAGCTTTGTTAACTTAAGACAGTTGTGATCTAGTCAGAAAGGGACCCAAAGCACACAGGGAACAACCAAATGCAAACGAACAGCATCACCCAGGACGTCATCGGCTTGGGACTGCCAAGAGATGAGGTGGTCCTGCCCCGCCCCGAGGAAGGGGTGGTCAGGAAGCAGCTATGAGTGAACTCGATTTCTTGCCCCCCGAGATGCAAGCCTTAATGAATCTCTGGGAGGATCTAAGAAAAGTCTGGAGAGCCTGGAAGTAGTTACCCTCTGCCCGTCCCCATCCCCACTCACAACACAGAGAGACTCAGGGGAGCCCCCAACCATCTGTGTAAAGCATGGGTCCATTTTGGCAGCTTTGAATCTTAAAAGCAACTCCACAAAGCAAATGTAATGCTCTTTGAATAAGTGCCACAGCCCTAAAAAGAGTCATGAGGCAGATCCCTGAAAAAACTTGCACTGCACTAGTAAAATATGTCTGGTTTATGCTGCTGGACTAAAATAGTGACTTGTGTTAGACAAGATCAAGATGATAGATGGCTGTTTGGGAATGAAACGCTGAGATGGGTTTTCCTCTTCACCAAGCATGGCTTCCAGGCAATTTTCCCCCTAATAAAATCAACAGCAGCTGAGCTCCAGAAACAAGCAAGGTCCAGCAATAACAGGACCAGGTTAGGTAGGCCATGAAAAAGGACAACTTCAGTGAGAAAAAGGATGCTCATTTCAGAGGTCAGGTATAAATAGAGTGAATGTATCATAATCATTAACAATCCCAAACTCTGAAGATCAACAAAATCTATCCACTTTTGCAACTCTATTTTCTTAAAAGCAAATTCTATTCTTTTGCAGCATGCAGACTGGGGGTAAACACTTTTGCCCCTATCACATCAAACTAAATATAAAATTTCTATATCTGCCATTTTGCCTAGCTTTCTCCTTGCGTTGCTCCAACCCCCACAGCTAAGTCAGAGCCACATTTTTCCAAGCTCAGTGTTTACACAGGATTTTATTTCGGCTGGTAAAACATCTGTATTTTTTCAGGGACTTAAATAAATGATCTATGCCGGGAATGTACAGTATAGGGTGATGTCAGGCCCCCTTTTTTTCTCGACTCACTGGGCAGAACAGGCAAACATTGTTTCAGCCTGTCGTTGGGAATGTGAATATTTATCCTGTCGACTTAATTCATACAAACAGAACTAAAGGCAGGCAGGCAGAAGTATTTTATGGCTTTAAGTTAGGCTGAAGTGGGGGGTGGTGAGTAGGGGGCTGGCTGAGGGAGGAATCTAAACTTTCTAATTCACAGAAACATGCCTAATCATATAACTGCTGGGAAACGGATAGAGCAAAAATTACTTAAAAGGAAGATTGTGTGTTGAGTGTGTGTGTGTGTGTGCGCGCGCGCGTGTGTGTCTAGATGGGGAAGCAAGAGAGAGAAGCTGTCTAACTTACATGCCATTTCTAATCATTACAATGCGGTTTAGAATTTAATTGTTTTCTGCTTCAGGCATATTAACGTTTCCCCAACTAGAGCACAGGCTTCCCAGGAGCAGCCCTCTCGCCTCTGACTTCCACAGCGCAGGGCGCGGTGCATGCTGGGTACATGTACCTCCCTTGGTCATCTGTACAGAGCTCAACGTGTTCTTTTTGATTGACAGCCCACTGTCACCAACCTTGGGGGTCAGTGTGGACTGAAGGCCTGACCCTGTGGCACTGAACGTATTCAACCAGGTCATCCCTACAAGAAAGCGGCTGTGCCACCCACCGTTTCCCACGAATCTGACCCCATGTTAGAGGGCAGGCCAGGAAGCATTTCAGGGGGTTGCTCCCCAAACTTCAACCTGTTTATCAGATGAGCACACATCCTTAGGAAGGTCTTGGTAGGTTCCCAAAATGTAACATTTGGCTGTGTTGTGTTGCTGCTGCCAGGAAAAGGACACTGATTACAAAGCGTAATTACATCCTGGCTGACTGGCTTGGGGTAAAGAATCACAGGAAATGGCCAGGAGTATCTTTAAGGACTAAGATGTACAAAACCACAGTCCGCAGAGGCCCCAGAAATTCACTGTGTCTCAGATACATTCCTTCCTTTCTACTAACCCCCGTTCTAGCTCAGGAACCTAAAGGCCTTAAACCTAGATGATGAAAACAACTCAACTGACTGGTCGTTGCCTCCAAAACTTGCTTACACATAACTACAGTGAAATTTTCTTCCTTTTCTTCTTTCCCTCCCTCCTTCCTTCCTTCCAAGAGAAATAAGCCTTTATTTCCTTGTTTCATAAATAAAGCTGGTTGTGCTAAAGACATTTTCTTAAAGCCAAGCCCTGATCATATTACTCCCCAATTCAAAACCCCTCAATGATTTCCAACCTCCTAAAGAATTTGCTGGGCAAATGTGATTTTGCTTATATCTAAAGAACAAAACAAACAAACAAAACAGAAAAAACTCATATAGATACAGAACATTTTGATGGTTGCCAGATGGGAGGGGGGTTGGAGGTGGGTGAAAAAGGGGGAAGGGATTATGAAGTACAAATTGGTTGTTACACAGTAGTTAAGGGGATATAGGGTATAGCATAAGGAATATAGTCAATAATATTATACTAACTATGTATGGTGCCAGATGGGTACTAGAATTATCAGGATGATAGATGGGAGGGGGGTGGGAGGTAGGGTGAAAAAGGTGAAGGGATTAAGAAGTACAAATTGTTAGTTACAAAATAGTCACGGGGATGTCAAGTACAGCACGGGGAATATAGTCAATAATTTTGTGATAGCATGGTACAGTGTCAGATGGTTGTTGGACTTATGGTGATCACTTCTTTAGGTATATAAATGTTGAACAACTATGTTTTACACCTGAAACTAATAGAATATTGTATCTTAGCTATATTTTATTTTATCTTATTTTTAAGATTTTATTGGGGAATTGGGGGGAGGGTAACAGTGTTGGGGAATCGGGGAAGGGGAACAGACAGGTAGACAAATTGCTGTTTTGTTCTTCAGTCTAGTTGTGGAGGACGTCGCTTCACTGGCCCATATTGGTGTTAGCTATATTTTAATAAAAATCTTAAAAAAAAAAATTTGCTGGGCACTGAAGGCTCAACCTACCTTTCTAGTTTGAGCCTCTACTTCCTCCACTTAATGTACCTCTTCTGTGGCCACATGGGATGGATGATTTCCCATTCTTGACAACTTACAAATGCTTTTCTGTCCAAGATGTTCCTTCTATTTCTTCCCCTCCTCTCCAACTCCGCCTATTGAAATTCCATTCATACTGTATGACCCAGTCTAAATACCACCTCCCTAAAACCTTCCTCAGCTTTCTTCAACAGCCCTCATCCCCACCCTAAGACTATTTACTCTTTCTACTCAGCTCATTTCAGTTGATTTTTAAAAAAACTTTTTAAATCCTGTCATCATGGTTATCAATCTACAATTTCCCTTTCCTGGAGCTCTTTGAAGGGAAGTACTGTGTCCTGTTCTTCACAGACCCTGGGCCCCAAGGGATCCGCAGCAGCTTTGTCTGTTAGACAGGGGGCTCAATAGAGAGAGCATTTATTCATTTGTAATTCTACCATGCCTCCTTGCCAGGGGTGGCAGAGGCAGAATGTATTTGCAGCAGCAGCTGGGGTGCTAAAAGCTACCTCTCTAAACTCTTCCCACACAAAAGGGTTGGGGGAAATACACAATAATGAAAAGAGAGTTGAGTCTATATTTGTCCTGGTGCTCCAAATTTTATGATGCAATCAGGAATCCCATCACCCAGACAAAGCGTCAAGGGCCCTGAGCTGCTGGCTAAGGGCGAGGTTTAGAAAGTGATGTCAAAGGTAGTAGATCTTAACCCAACATACAAAGACTTGCATGTAAAGAATTAACTATTTAATTAACAATATAATATCTGTTCTAATAAAGAGTTCCTAACTTTAGAACACAGATACATTTCTGAAAAGCTATGTATATAATTTTTTAAACTACAAATTATTTATTGGTAAAATAAATCCCAGTTTAAATTCTTTAGGCGAAGCCTAATACTTGATAATTGATCTTTTCTATATACCTGGATCTTCACCTATTGAGTGTCCTTAAAGACAATATTGAGAGCAAGAAGAAACTGTTTGATGTAGCAAAACGTATTAATGAAAAATAATACAGATAATTTGTTCAGTCAAGAGAATTAACTTTAGAACACTACGGAAGGAGGGAAGTTGGTGGTGGTATGCCTGAAACAAAATTAGTCAACAATCAATAACTGTTGAATCAGGTTCATTATATTATTTTGTCTACACTTGTATATATTTAAATTGTTCTATAATAAAAGTTTTAAGAAAGATTTAGAGAAGGAGAGAAGAAGGGAAAGAGAAAAAAAAAGCAGCTATATGACACAGAGATGAAATCAATATAAAAAAGTTTATGATCTAGTGCAGGAACATATGTATATAAAATAACTAAAATTCAAGGTAGAAAACAGTAAGTGCTGTAAGAGAGAGAGAAGGTCCAGAAATAAACTTGCTGGAAGTTCAGTAGATGATAAAAGTAACATTTAAACAGTAGTGAAAAGATCGATTTATTCAATAAATGGTATTAAGACAACCAACTAGTTCCTTTGGAAATAATATAGTTGGATCCCAAAGCCTTGTACTGAAATAAATTCCAGATGGAGAAAATAATCAAATGGAAAAAAGAAGAAACTATAAAAATGCTAGAAGAAAACGGGGAAATGTTTTATAATCTTTAGATAAAAAAGGGCTTTCTAAGAATGAACATAAAGCCGTGAATGCAAAACAACAAAAAACAAAAAAAGATGTATGTCAACATAAAAATTGAAAACTTTTGTATAGTAAAAATGACACAAATATTCAAAAGTAAAGGCTACAAGGGGTAAAGTATTTCCTAATTCTCCAAGGAACAAAGCTCTCACAAATTAATAACAAACTGAAAGTAACTGAATGAAATATGGCAGGGAGTTGCAAACTTTCTCCATTCATAGCACCCTTAGCACCTCAATGTTTTCATGGTACGTCTAAGCCAAAAAAAACACCTAATAGTTCCATTTATTAAGTAGTTCGGTCCAAACAACCTAATAAGTATTTATGCCCTAACAACTTAGCAACTGTTTGAAAAAATGATATACACATAAGTTGAAGGGAAAAATATTTTGATTTCATTTTTTAATAACCACAAATACGTACTAATGGGATTTGCGTGTCTGTTGGATAGTTCAGAACTTCCTAAGCCTTGGTGGAACCATTGGACCCCATTGCCCTCATTCCTGTTCCACTATGAGTTTTCTCATGGTACTTGTTTTTTATTACAGCAACTATCAAATACTCAACTTTGCAAAGATATATAGCATCTTCAAAAGGAATACAGTGTAAGCTAATGTTAATTGTAAATTTTTCAAGCTAGTAGTTCCCATAACATCTCACAGATGGCCAATGTCACTGTGCTTCTCCCCCAAATTGAAAATATCCCACAATGCTTTGGCAAACACTTTAGGAACTGCAAATATTTAGCAAAAAATATAAACAAGCAATTCATAGATGAACTACAAATAGCCAATCAACACATGAAGAAATGTTTAATTTCATTAATGTTTAAGGAAGGGAATTAAAACAATAAATTTTTCAAAAAACAGTGATTTATACAGACTTTTTTTTTTTAAAGGGTAGGACCTAACTAATAACTAGGTAAGGAAACAGATATGCTCATTCATCATTGGTGGGAGCATAAATTGTCACAATCTTTTCAGGGGGTAACCAGCAGGGCCATCTAATAAGATGTACATACAATTTACTCTTTACAAGAGTCTCCCCTGCAATTGGACAAAGCAGCAAACTGGAAATCTGGCAGCAGCTCTCAAAATGGAAAACATGTACTTTCCTTTTTTTTTTTTTTTTTAAGATTTTATTGGGGAACTGGAGGAGGGGAACAGTGTTGGGGAATTGAGGAAGGGGACCAGCCAAGTTGTTGTTCTTCAATGTTAGTTGTAGAGGACATCAGTTGCCATCTGGCTTCCCGACGACAGCTCGTGGCCTCTAAGCTCAAGGTGCTGTGTTCAATCTTAGTTGCGGGTGGGCATAGCCACCATCCCATGCGGGAGTCGAACAAACAGCCTTGTTGTTAAGAGCGCACGCTCTATCCACTGAGCCATCTGGCTGGCAGCTCAGCTCAAGGTGCCGAGTTCAGTCTTAGCTGTGGGGGTGGGGGGGCGTAGCCCACCATCGAACAGGCAATCTTGTTATACCAGCTGAGCTATCCTGCCACCTGTTGGCAGCTCAGTGACAGCTCAGCTTGGGCGCAGCATCACTGGCCCATGTGGGAATCAAACCGGGAGCCCTGTTGCTCAGAGCTCGCACTCCTAAGCCAACTTTTAACCAACTGAGCCACTCAGCCGGCCCCAAACATGCACTTTCAATCTGGCCATACCCACTTGTAGGAATTTATCTCATAGTGACACAGGTATCGGCAAAGATATAGATGCCCAGGGATGATCTTCAGCAGCACTGTACAACAGGAAAATTTAGAAACCACAAATACAGGCCCAGCTGAAAACATGAGATATTCCTACAATATCCCATCATATATAGCCACGCTGTATAGCCATTAAAAAGAATGTTGTAGATTTCTATAGACTGACATGAAACTATCTCCAAGACATACTGATAAGTGAAAAAGCAAGTTACAAAAATAGTCCTATTTTTATTGATGCCAAATTATTAACTGTGGGGGTGGGATTTTTATTTTTTATTATATTCTATTTATTTTTTGAATGGGCTCCCACTGACCGAATTTGGGACGTTTAAAATTTTATTTTTATTTTTTAATTAAGTACTTAATTTTATTTTTTAATTAGTTAATTTTTAGGTGGTGGGACTTTCACACACCATGTTCCATATTTCTATAATTTAGAAAGTTTTACAGTAACAATGCTTTAAAAAACTTTTATTTTAAAATAATTATAGCCTCATAACAAGTTGCAAAAATAGAGTTGTACTTTTCACTCAGGTTCCCCAATTGTGACATCTCATATAACTGCAGTACAATAGCAAAACCAGAAACCTGACAAGAGGCACATTGCTGTTAACTAGACTACATACCCTATTTAGTTTTGCCATTTTTTACATGTATTCATTTGTGTGTGTGTGTGGTAGGGGTGTGGGGGAGTGTGTGTGAGTGTGAGAAAGCAATTTTATCCCATGCACAGATTTGTGTAACCACCACCACAATCAAGAATACAGACTGTCCTATCACCACAACGGAAGAATGCATTACTTTTGGAACCAGAAACAATAAAAGCTAATATTCTTTTTATCACGTAGCCCTTAACTCCATACTCGGTATGAGACTTCACGTAGTGATTATTGGGACAGGTGGCTGTGCGGTATTTTTTACTAAGAGATAAAAATCAAAGAAAAGGAACTTGTCAACGCATCCAAGAGGATGTTACAACTTTCCCAAGGCCTCCCCTGGTTCCCTCCTTTGCCTTTTCAGATCTGTGCCCAATGTGGGTGGAAAAGGAGAGACCCTCTGAGGGTAGAGAAGGCTGGCCACGGGAGAGGTGGGTAACAGCATTCATTCTTGAGAGCTGCAATAATATCACCAGTGTTGTCTTCAGCAAGCAAAGCCAAAGGAAATGCGAAATGCAAAGTGATTAATTTGCGTTTCCCAGCTTTTAGAGCAGCTGTACAAATTGCCATATAAAAGAGTTTGACCCGCAGAAAACTGTTTGGCTTCCAGCATCTGGCCTTTGGGCTGGTAATGCACATCACTCCAAGCTGCCCAGTGAGGGGGGTTGGGGGCAAAAGGCCCTGAAAACCTGGGCCTGGGCTGGAGCGAGCCTCCCGCGCGTCTGCTGGCTGCCAGCACCCTGTGGTAACAAAGAGTCCTCTTTCTGAGAAGTGAAGATGGAAATTTTTTTTTTTTTTACTCTTTGGGTTGCAGCTTATTTCAAAGGTCATCAAAGTAAACAAAAGGAAAAGACTGTGAATCTTTATAAGTCAAAAAGTGACAACTGTTTATAAGTCAACTGTTTATATTTTCACATGGAGGAAGGAAAAAAATGATTCCTCTGAGCCCCTAGGAATGGGGATTTGGTGGCTCCCCCTCCCCCGCCCCAAGTTTGTTTGTTCATTTGCCATTCAACACCTCCAGCAGCGAGGTCCAGGAACATCTGTTACATCCATTTTATGTGGCATTAGAACAGTCTACGGGATGGCTGGGATTGTGGAATAAACCAGGCGGTGTCTTAAGAAGCAAAGCCCTGTGTAGCCCGTATTGATCACGGTGCCTTCCACAGTCCTGTTGGAGGGTGTGTCATGTCCAAAGTCACATGGGCAGGCTGCACACCATAATGCCGCCCCAAATTGGGAGCCCTGTTTCCTACCCTTTTCTTTGTTCAGAGAAGGGTGATTCCGTGAGGTCTAATCAAAGCAAAGGATCAGTGAAACCAATCCTAGGAACCTCCCTCTGAGCCCTAAGAGCGACCTAAACACCCTTTTCACTTATGAGTTTCATGGTTGAGCTGACAACGAACTCATCATGGATGAGCTGCTAACTGGATTTTATACCTGTTTAATTAGACATATTCCAAAATAATGAAACTAGATGGCATTAAAATAATCTAAAAGGTACTTTTTACATGGGATGCCATATTAATTAATCAAAGCTATTATAAAGATTATATATTATTTCTACGTATCCACTAAGGCTCAGCTCATCAACTGCCTCCATGAAGCTCTCCCTGACAATTCTAGGTTGTGGCAATCTCTCCATCCTCTCATCCCATAGTATTTATTATCCAAACCACTCATTTGGCACCTAAGATATGTTGCCTTGATTGCTATTTATCTTTTTATGTAAACCAAGTCGTTTTATCTCCTACAGAGCCTTACTGGAATGCAAACGTTTGTTGATTTGATTTTAAATTTAAGTCAATTACCATGTGGGCTGAGATAAACAGTACTTTCAAGGCAATAGTTAACTCAATAGTGAAAGTAAACACCAAGACTGCTTGCAAATGGGTTGGCTTACAAAGATGACCAATGAATGCAAGTCCTTGAGATTGGAATATGTTTGTGGCAGGGGCCATCAGCCTGCTATTCCTAGCCTACTAACATGTCATGTTATCTGCACGAATTCATCATCCTCCAAGGTCATTTTAAGGAAACTCATAATCTTCCCTCTAAACTTCCTTCAGCTCAAACACTGGCGCCACTATGAAACCACTCTCCCAGGAACTGTTAGGTTTATTTGTTGAATAAGTGGCTGAATGAAACAATGACTCTAAGTAAGCATCCATAATCCATTTCGGCCTGTCCCCTTTCACTAGATTGCTGCAAGGCTTTGAGGATCAGGTTTAGGGAAGTTCTAAGAGACGTTGTTATGGCTTTCCCCCCCATAAACAAGACCTCCCAGCCAAATATTGGGACTGCAATGGGACAACAGGGCATTCCTCTTGGTGCCCACAAGATTCATACTGAGAAATTTAAGTCTTTAGATCAGTGGTTCTAAAATCTCCTGAGGTGATTTTACCGCCAGGAGACATTTGGCGATGTCTAGAAACATTTTTGGTTGTCACAACTGAAAGGGGGTGCTCCTGGCCTCCAGTGAGTAGAGGGCAGAGGTGCTGCTAAACATCCTTCAGGATACAGGGCAGCCCCTCTCAACAAAGAATTACCCAGCCCCAAGTGTCAGGAGTGCTGAAGTGGAAAAACCCTGGCCTACTGTCAGAGCACAGGCTTTGCAGTCAAGACCAAACTGGTGACATTGGGAAAATTATTTAATCTCTCTGAGCCTTAATTTCCTCATCTATAAAATGGAGTTAATAATACAACTCATCTCATTAGGGCAATATGAAGTCCAAAAGATAACTGATGTGAAAAGTACTTTGTAATTACTCTTTAAAAATGAGTCATCCTTATTAATGAATGCCCCGTGTGTAATTTTAATTTTGCAGTGCATTTTAGGCATCTTTTGGTGTTGGTAGAGAAAGAAGACTCGCCTCACCCCTCCCCATTCATCTGGGGCATCTACTTTCTGGTTCTGAGTTATTAACTAGCTTTCTTACTCCTCTGTGGTACCTGGCTTCTGTGCTTTTGGGGCAGTTGTTTTTGCTTGGCCACTGGACTTCTGCCTGTAGCAGTCGTGTTTCTTAGCAATACTTTTTTTAGTGGTCTCTGATGATTTTCCCAGAAACAGTGCTTTCTGACTAATCATCTTACTACAGCTCATAACAATGACCATGTGCGTGGTAAGGACAAATTAATGATTATCCCTCAGGTGCTTTGAGAAGTAGAAGTATAGTACTTGTTATCAAGTTTGCCCTTTTTGCCATAAGCTAAATTTTCTGCATTTGTGATTTACATCTAAGAGTAAGTTGTGCCATGTGGCATCTCAGAAGAATAATTTGGTGACCCCTGAAGATATTAGCTCTATTCATTATCACCATTAAGAGCTTTATCCTTGATACGCTTTCCAACAGAGCACACTCCATAAATTCACATATCCAGAGGTAGAATTTCCAGGTCCTTTGCCTGCCTGCCTCAGAGCTAAGTAAGCACCATTTGTATTTTCCTAAACATTTCCTGAATGACCCAAATCAGGTGTCACTTTAACAAACACTTTAGCTTCCACCCACATCATTTTCTGGGTGAACCTGGCCAATTTTCTTTCATTTTATTCAAAAGAGGTAAAGGGATATCTGGATATTTCATATAGCAAAGCCTTATGGTCTTATATCGTAGTCCTCTCTGAAAGGTATGTGAATATGTGTGCATGTATTTAAAATTTCATACAGTCTTGATTTTTAAAAAGGCACTACAGTATTTTGTCCCAATCGCCTTGAAATTAGTGGTGAACTCTTAGTAGAATGAATCATGTCTTCATAACAGGCAGCATCTTAGTTATCATGAAACTAGAGCTTACTCAGGAATCTTTGAAGTGGCAGAGGAGGGAGAGGGACGTTTCTCACCTGATCCAGAGAGATGCCTTGAACTTTGGAGATTACTAGTCATTTTATCATTGGAAGAACAAATGGAAAGGCTGAGCTTGTCTCAGCATTGTAAGGACGTGAGTAGGGCACTTACCAATAGGAGAATCTTGGTTCATAAATTAGTATAACAGAGACATTTACTCTTATGGACGTAACACAGGGTCCCTGAGGGTGGGCAGGCTTTAATCAAGGGGATTCATTTTGCTAGCATTATTTAAAGGCTTTTTATATAATGTGCCAGACTTGGAAGGCCCAGCAGAGCAATTAAAACGGACTTCTCCCAACTTGAATGTATTTGTCTCAAGTTAGGTTTTTCAACCTCAGCACTATTGACATTTGGGGCCAGATAATTCTTGGTTGTAGGTCCCGTCCTGTGCCTTACAGGATGTTTCCCAGCATCCCTGGCCTTTCCCCACTAGATGCGGATGGCGCACTGCCAGTTATGACAACCAATAACATCTTCAGACGTTGCCAAATGTCCCCTGTAGGGGAAAATGGCCTCCAGTGGAGAACCATGGTACTAAGCATTCTAATCGATATACCGATAGGGTGAATTATGTCTACTTTGGGGATGTGATACTTAGTATAGTCTATGGCCCTAAGAAGTTCCTGATTCATTCATTCCCTCAGCAAATATAATATTTGTTGAACACCTGATTATGTCCCTTCCAGACAGTATGTACCAAGGCCCTGGGGCAAGACCAAGTCTGGGTGTTACAGGAAAGTGCATGAGGTGAGGGTTGAATGAAAGGAGGAAAGCATCCTGAGATGAGGTTAGAAGGCAGGCTGGTCAGCTTATTTTGGTGCTTATAAACTACTGTAAGAAGTTTGGGTTTGTTTTAAGTGTGGTGGAAAATGACTAATGGGCTTTAATCAGGAAATTCAGTTCATCTCATCTGTATTTTAAAAAGGTCCTTCTGCCCTCTATAGAAAATAGAATGAAAGGAGCAAGGGCATATGCGGAGAGGCAAATGTAGATATTTAAGCAAAAGATGAGGGTGGCCTGTACAAAGACAGTGGTGGAGGGACTGAGAGCAGAGAACTGGATATACTGGTGGATTAGACGCCAAGCTAAAGAAAAGGCAGGAACCAACATCTGACACACAGGATTCATCTTGAGGAACTGGGTGAATGGTAGCGCCATTTATAGAGAGCGCTACGATCAGCAGAGGACCGGATCTGTGGCTAGGCAACGGTGGGGTTTGCTCTCCTGGTCTAGTGGGGTACAAGAAAAGATCATCTCTACTTTCTAGGAGTTTATGATTTGTTTAAGGAGGCTGTATACAAAAGTACAGTACAAGTCACATCCTCTGTGAGAGCAGGGTCTAAAGCCAGCAACTAAGGTGAACCCTGTATACAATAAAAAGTGCAGAGAGAAGGTAATATTTAATAGGCAATTTTAAGTAGTTTTTTTCCCCCCCTTCTCTTTTATTTCTTAACTTGGCATGGATTTAGCAAGTTAAATGGGTTCGATGCAATCCGATCAAATAAAAAATAAAATAAATTTCACTTAAAAACTTAAATACCAACCAATGAAAATTGTTGTCTAGTAAACTATATACAAATGCACAGGGATTCAATTAATGAAAGATTCGGTTAACGAAAAGTAAGGTAGGGTAAAAAAAAAAAAGGCTCCCATTCTGAAAAAATGTATAGTTTTACTTAGGAAAAAGTCACAGATACAGAGACCAGGATGGATGTAAAATTGTATGCATATAATTGGTAGCTACCCTCCATAACCACCTGGGTCTTCTTTTTTCTCACATCTCCCAACAATTTCAGTGAAAAATGTGGGAGATTTAATTTTCAATAGGATTGAAGTATGAAGGTAGGTGGAGAGAGGAGGGATCCACAACACAGTGGAGGCATTAAATGAGAAGATATAAGTTTATGCGCAATATGTCTTAATATTGGAGGAAAACGAGGCCAAGAAAGAAACCATCAAGGTTCTGGGCCGGCCGAGTGGCACATTGGTTGAGAGTTGCTTTGGGATGCCAGCTCTGAGCAGCAGGGCCCCGGTTCAGATCCCACATATGAGAGCCAGTGACGATGCACCTTCTACAGCTAAGATGGTGAACAACAGCTTGACCTGGAGCTGGGCTGCCGTGAGTGGCAGGCGACGGTGTAGGCTGCGGTGAGGCTGGCCAGCAGCTGGCATGAGCTTTCGTGGGCTGCCGTGAGCCACCATGATCGGTCGTCCAGTGGCTGGTGACCGATCTGCCTCATCCAGGAAGAGCACAATGATAATACCAACATGGGCCAGTGAAGCGACGTCCTCCACAACTAGACTGAAGAACAAAAGGACAGCAGCTAGTCTGTTCTCCTCCCCCAATAAAGTCTTTAAAAAAAAAAAAACATTAAGGTTCTCAATGAAGTTACTGTCTAATTAAAACAAGAAATTAAGATTCCCTATGTTCTACAAAAAAAAATAATAATTGTAGTTCCTCAAAAAATGAAAAATGGAATTACCATATAATCCTACAATTCCATTTCTGGGTATATAGTTAAAAGAATCGAAAGGAGGGTCTCAAAAAGATGTCATACACCCATTTAATAGCAACATTATACACAATAGCTGAAGGTGAGGTGACCCAAGTGTCCAGTGACAGATGAATAAATAAACAAACATGGCATCTATACATACAATGGAATATTATCCAGCTATAAAAAGAAAGGATGTTTTGACACATGCTGTAACATGGATAAAAGGACATTATGCCAAGAGAAATAAGCCAGTCACAAAAAAACAAATATTGTATGATTTCACTTAGTTGCGGTATCAAGAAGAGTCAAACTCATAGAAACAGAAAGTAGAATGGTGGTTGCCAGGAGTTGGGGGGAGAAATAGGGAGTCACTGGTTAATGGGTATAAAGTCTCAATTTTGCAAGATGCAAAAGTTCTGGAGATTGGTTGTACAATGTGAATTTATTAAACACTGCTTAACTGAACATTTTAAAATGGTTAAGATGGCAAACTTTATGTGTATTTTATCACAATTAAAATTTTAAAATGTTTATAAAGATTTCCTACATTCAAGTCACCAATATTCACTATTGTAATGTTGTATTCAGTATCATTTCTGGGACATGTTTTAAATTCTCTGATGACAGAGTTCCTCCATCTATTAACAAGCCTTGTGGGTGAACTGCTACACATTTACTTTATAGTACCAACTGGTATTGTGATCCTGCTTTAATGATATGCTTTCAGAATCCCATTTTGATTTCTTTTAATCCTTAAAAAAATAGCACCAGGTGCTAATTAAAAAATAGTAAAGTCTATTATTCATTAAAGGCAAGCTATAAGGTTGTACTAATGGTAGAAAAAGGAATAATTTTCAAGTGACACTGAGATACTGAATTGTATGAACGGATTGTAATAACCTGTTTTATTGCTTTTCTAGTCTCTACTACTATGGTTGTGTGTGTGTGTGTGTGTGTGTGTTGGGGGGGAGGGGGACTACCACCATAGACTAAATTCTTAGTTTAATTTTTTAAAACTTTCTCCATTGCGGACTATTTAAAAAAGCACTATGCGTACCACAGAAGCTGTGGTTGAGACTATTATTATAATCAGTATGTTATCTATCAGTCATCGTAAGGAGGTATACACTTGTGCTGAACCTTAAACTCTCCCTCCCATGCAATATCTTTCTCTTTGCTCCCAGCTAAAAATCCTCTCAACATTTCATTATCCTTTCATTATCCCCTCTCCATGTCACTTTTTTTCACCTGTTGATAACTTTTAATTTTCACTTATCTATGCTGAAACCTGTTCCAAATTTCACACACGCACCAACATCAACATCAAGATAGTCCTTTCTGCTCTTCTCCATCTTCCCAACACCTATACAAGCTAACGCCATAGGTCTGTAAACCTACTTGCTCTGATTGTCTTACTTTCTTCTCTAGATCACTATGGCAAGGACGCCTCTCCCAACTTCTCTAGGTGGCCATCTGTAAAACTGAAATACAATAATATAAACAACTTTTCCTCTGTCACTCCGGATGAGGATGTCATGAGGGCCAAGAGTTTATGTGCACTACTGACCTTGACCCTTATAAGATGTGTCGCGCACTATTATTATTGTTATCTCTGTCGTGGTTTCTCACAACTCTTACTTCATGTTCCTTCATCTTGACCACAAAACATTGTGCTACTAAACAGCTCACTCATTCTCCTGCTTCCTCCACTCCTGCCTTTGGGCAGTCTTGCCAGCTGCCCTTTAAACTTGGAAGAGTCTCCCCTTGCATCTGCCAAGATGCTATTTCAAATGCTTCCTCTTGACTCATGTTTGCCTGCCTGCTCTCCACATGAATGACCACCAGGAGCAACCTTCCTAGAGCGGAAAAAAAGGAGTGATGAAATGAAATCCAGAATACTTTTTGCCCATGAAATATATGAGCTTAGAAATTTCAAGATTCTCCTATCGCTCTTCATGGTCCTTGAACTTCAATGGCAAATTACCTAGAGATGTATAATATCCATCACGTGGCAGGGGTGGTGGTGGTGTGAATCTCTGTCATCTCCTGGACTTGACACAAAAATCACTTGTCTCTTATAGTAACTCAATTTTATACATTGAATCCCTCTCTTCCGCTCTTAACCAGTGTTGTCCAAACTTGCCTAATCAGAAGAATCACCTTATGGTACATCAAAAAGGCAGATTCTGAGGTCCTGCCTCAGATCGACACAATCAAAATCTTCAGGACAGGAACTTGGGGGATCTGTACTTTAAACAGTACCCCAGGTAACTCTTGTGTCAGGTAGGTTTGGAAACATTTGACAGCCTACCAAATCTTCCAGTTTCATTTAGTCAGATGGCCTCAGTTATTTAGGATTTAGTCATGAAAATGCTACCTACTCCAGCCGTGCTGGTAATTTGACTGTAAATGAATACTACGTGATTCTGTATTCTAATTTTTCTGTTCTAGATTTGTTGGTTATATTTCCCAAGTCATACTGCAAGATTCTGGTGATGAATTTATACTGCTTTATATCCACCAAGTGCTTAATTAGCACAATATTGAGCATTTAATTGGAACTCAATTAACACCTTACTGATTGATTGGTGCAGGCACCACCCAACTCAAAAAAAGCCTAAAAAACGTAAGTCCTGAAGCCTTGTTGAGCAGCACAGCGTCCTTTCCTCACCATTGGGTTAATGAGAGTGAGATGCAAACTTAGGGCTTATCTCTTGGCCTGAAAGAGCAAGGCAATTATCCAGGGACTTGGCCAGATTTCTAGAAACTATTGCCATGCCTTGTCTGACTGCCTAGATTTCTCCTAATAGAGATAACTTTCTTTCAGCCCTTAAGGCTTACTGCTTTGACCTTCTGTTCTTTCAACTGTCATGCTGAGGAGATCTCAGAGTTAATGATTTGCATCTGATAGTGCATCATAAAAATTCAAGTAGCAGGCAAGGACAAACAGAAACACTTCTCAGAAATGAATAGAAGTTTCATGTTAAACGCAGCGAACTTCAAGGATGCTCATTTTAAAACACACTTATTCAAAACACCAAGACCGCTCTAGATTAAAATGTAAATTAATTATATCGATAGAATTGTAGGACCCTTTCTAAAAAAGTGAAGGATCACCACTTATATAATATCCAGAAAAATAAAGCTGAGCAAACAATAGGAAGCCAATTTATTCAAGAAGTGAATATTGAAAATAAAAGTTTCAAGGGGTGTGTACCACAGCTATGTTCAATATTACATTTTCAAAAGGATGAACCTATTCTCTGTTAAATAAAAAACTTAAAATGTAAACATTTAATGGGCCATATGATGAGGTTCATCCTTGAAATCAAGCAGATTTCTAAATTAATGCACAGACCGGGCTATTTATAAACTCCGTTTTACCATCAACCTCAGCACGATGTCAACTAACAATAAACAAGTTAATGTTTTCCAGTAATCTTCACGGTGCCATTAAATTGCCAGCACTCAGGCCAAGGTAAACGTGACGGTAACAAAAGAGCTAACATCACAAAGAACAAGATTAATGAATTTACATTTTTGCTTTGAAGTGAATGCTGAAAATCATGCGCATAACACACTCCTTTCAGCTGCTGAACTTTAATTGTTCCAAATAGTCTATAGAGTGATTTGAAGGTAAAGTTTAAAAATATTGCTGTTTTTAATTAACCATAACCTTTAGTCCTTGCAGAGCTTTTTAAGGTAAAGAATATCCTCTCCATTGTCTTATAAAGTGTATAACTCTCCCAGTTATCAAACACAATTTCTAAACCCTGACCACCATTCTTAAAAGTTTTTTTAAAAAATTGATATACAACATAAAGTGCGAAACTGAAGTGTGAAGTTTGATGAGCTTTTATATATGCCTAGTTATATAGTTTCCACTTGTAATAATATAACTCGACAAATGATTCCATTACGTACGATCATTATAAATCATCACACTCGTTCTAAAAAGTACATTCTAGCATTCTTTTGCATAAGTGGTTAAATGATAAAATTCTTAACCCCCACATTTACATAGTTAACAGTAGATATTGATTGCTCATAATATAACAAGTAGCAGCATTCCCTTTTTATGGGGGCAGAGAGATGAACCTTCAGAAGTAAATAATTTGCGTCTTTATAGTAAAAAAATATATTCAGTAAGAAGATGCTCTTCATAATAATAATAAATGCTCTTCTATAAAAATGAGGATAAAAGAAGGAAAACCAAAATGTGCATCTTTTGCTACCTAGGGGAAAGAGCACTGACTCTGATTTTCAAACTCTTTGATTTTAGCATTAACTCATCCCTAAACACACTGGCTCTTCAGTAAACAACGAATTAAACCTTCACAGATTTTCCACCTACAATTGTTTTACTGTCTCTGGACTGAATCACTTCAGTCTGTTTTCCAAACCTCCACATACAATTTGGCCACTGAATTGCTAAGTCCACTATTGTTGCCCTTTCCTGGTACACTAAGAAATCACTTGTCATTTTAGCAGCTATGTTTATGTGCTAACTTTTCCCATTGTTTAAATATCTACCACCCAAGCCAGTGATGGATTATAAAACCCAGGCCTAGGATATACAACTCATCCTAGATTTCTGATGGTTGAGATAACTCATCTCTAGGTGCTGGGGTTTTGTCATCACTCATCCAAACACATTTCCCATCTTTTAACTTCCTGTTGTCACCTCCTCATAATATAAACTTCTTCCTTGGTAGGCTACGATGATGATGTGTGCTCAGCTAAAACGAATGTGTACATACCAGTGGCAAATAGCTAAGAAACAGCCAACACTTTCTGGATACAAAATAATTGGGGAAAGACCAATCTGAATTCACAAGAAATCTTTTTAAACAAAAATAATTTTTAAAGATCAGTAATATGAACTACACTAAAACAAATGACTGTCAAGTAATACTTCTGTTAAGCTAAACCTGAATAAATTCAGAAGATTCATTTGTAATGAGCATTCATGGAGGAAGGTAAATTTGTGTGCAGTCTTAATGTCAGAATTAACATTAATACTCTAAAATAGTAAACTCTAAAATAGTAAAGCTCAAATTAATGAGATTTCCTCTTGAATCTAGAAAAATCTCAGTCTTTTTAGGGAGAGTATTCTAATTAATGAACATAGTGAGAGTTGATATGGCTATTAAACCTGGAGTTCTAATGTCAGGAGTTTCTAACCACTGAGAACTTTGTACTGCAGGGTGAGAAGATACTCAAATCTCTACCAAATCAATACAGCTGATAGAGGAGCGTTTTCTACAACATGAGTTTTCTTGTTCTGCTGTGCAGCATTTCTATATTTCATGTCACCAAAAGGAAATGGGTCATCCAATTTGTATCTCAAAATGGCAGAAAGTTCAATCTCCAATGTGACAAAAGTGGAGCATTGGTCCAATACGTATTTAAAATATTCATTATATTATCCTGGAAACACTTATTTCTAATGCTACCAATAGGAAAGAGAGAAAAAGAAGAAAACATGATCATAGCCTTTGGATTGTTAAAAAAACAGCATTGTTTTAGTTCATTAATTTAACGAAACTTTATTAAGGGTTTAAAGTCAAATGCTATGTGAGTGTACAAAACAGCCATGTCCATTCTCACTACTCCTATTCAATACTACACTAGAGGGTCTGGCCAATGCAATAAGACCAGACAAGGAAATAAAGGGCATGCCAATTGGAAAAAAAGAAATAAGACTGTCTTATTCATAGAAGACATGATTATCTATCTATGCAGTAAAACTCACAGAATCTGTTACAAAAAGATACAAGAACTAATAAGTTTAGCAAGGTCTTAGAATATAAGGTCAACATATGAAAATTAACTATATTCTCTAAAGACTAGCAATGAACACTTAGAATTTGAAATTTAAAAAGCATCATTTCTAATAGTATCAAAAATATGCAGTATCTTGGGATACATCTAACAAAATATATTTAATATTCAACATCTAAGAACTGTGTAGGCTTGTATTCAGCAAATTTTTCTGTAAAGGTCCACAGAGTAAATATAACAGACTTTCTGGGTCATATGGCCTCTGTTGTAACTACTCAACTCTGGCAATATAGTCTAAAAGCAGCCATAGAAAATACATAAACAAATGGACATGGCTGTGTTCCAATAAAACTTTATTTACAAAATAGGAGGCACGATGGATTTGTCCTGTAGATCATAGTTTGCCAACCCCCGATCTAGAGGAATAAACTTAATGCATCTCCTTGTTTACTACCGATTAAGGTCCCAGGCTCAGTGAAGTTACTTGTGAACTTGCAGGTTTTTTTGGAGTAGAGATAGAAATAATTTCTGTCCACTGGAATAGATAACCCTAAAGATTTATAATCTGTTGGATGTTAAAGTGTCATATCTAATCCAGTAATCTTATTCTAACAGTCTGTTAAATTGCCAATAAATGCCCTAGTTTGTCACATGCTCTTTGAGCTGATCATAACAGCTTATTGATTTCCTTATTAATTTATGAGTTAAATCATAGCATTTATACATGTTCATTTTATATTTGCCTGAAAGTAATGATTTTACCTTTATGAAAATTATACCTTAACAATGCCAATTCTCCCTCAATTGCTCAAAAGATTCGATGCAGTAGCAATAAAAAAAAATCCAAATTTGTATTGGAAATACATTAAATCCATGTTTAAATTTAGAGAAAATTGACAACTCTCTAATATTCAGTCTGATCAAAAACATGCACTATCTTTGGAGAAAACCCAAGAGAATCAACCGAAAACACATTACTAAGGATCTTTACCAATATTTATACAAATGAGAGTTAGGTAACTATGTACAGTATAGACTCTGAAACCCTGGATCTGCCACACTCTAGCAGTGTGACTTTGGGCAAGTTACTTAGCCTCTCAGAGCTTCAGTTTCACTTTCTTGGGTTGTTATGAGGATTTAATGAATGTATGTAAGTGCAAAAAAGAGGGTTTGACACAGAGTAAGTGTAATAGAAGTGATGACTAATAAATAGTATCATTCATTACAAAGTGAATATACAGAAATCACTTTCAAAAGTGAAAACAGCACAAGTCAGGAAAAATGTAAGAAAACTACTCACAATAATAGTAGTAAGAATTATAAAAAGAGAAATATATAATCTACATGAAGAAAGCTTTAAAATATAATGCTATTGAGGAATACAAAGGACGAATGGAAAGGCATAATATGTTCTTGAATAGGACAATAGCAAATAAAGATATTATATACAGTTGATAATTTAATGTATAAATTTAATGTAATCTTAAAAATAAACATACTGATAAATGGAGGAGGTGGGGACTTGGCAAGTTGATTTAAAGTATTTAGGGTACTGAAAAAGAAAAGTAACGAAGGGGAATTAGTCTCTCACAAATTGTAAAACGTATTATAGAGCTACTCAGAGCAACTGGTGTGTAAGCAGACAAATTGTTCAACAAAACAGACTAAAAATCTAGAAAATAAGACCAGCTGCATTCTGAAATTTAGTACTCATTGACAAAGACAGGCTTTCTGTCAGGAGAAATAAAATGCATTTTCAATAAATGGATTTGGAACCCAAAAAACATGCAATAGCTCTCCATTTATTTATTTTTTATTCCCCTTGACAATGTTAGGTAATTATCATAATAGTATTTTTAAACTTATAATAATAATTACAAATGATAGTTAGCATTTATTAAGAAACTATGCCAAACAGCCATCTCTACTCCTTAGATCAACCTAGCAAATTATGTGTTATCATTATTTTACAGACGGTTAAGCTTCAGTTTAGAATTTAAGTGATTTGCCCTATGCCAAATATCTAGAAGGTGGGGAAAGTGTATGTCAAACCCAGGTCAGCCTTGATCTAAAATCTTCATCCACAGAATAATCCAGTTTGTCAATGAAACTCTAAGAATGGAGTAATGACAACAGTCCTAAATTACAAACTGCATACCAAGCAGGAACGAAGTAACTATAATAAAACACAGTATGTTCTCTTTATTATTTTTAGTTTTCAAACAGTACATACACTGGGGTCTGTGCCTTATTTATACTCTCTCATGGTAGTAGCCTGGCATTTCAGTCATTAGATGACATCCAAAGTGAATCCACCTTATACCAAATTCCTTCCAATAAAGAAGAAAGTTCAAGTGAAGCTAGAGTGAGCGTTAACATAATTTTACACTGGGGAAAATTTTGAAACTTTTTATTTTCTACGTATAAGGTTCCAATGTAGGGAACTGAAAATCCGTACGCCCAAAGAATAAAACGCTGGTTATTCTGACTTCCCTCTGCTGGGCAGTAAACCTCTTGAACTTCTGTCTATTTTTGGAAATTGAGGTATCCTTTTAATCCTGTTACAGAGCTGCTGACGGTGGTGGGTAAGACAGCAAACGAAAGTCAGCACAGGGCCTGTGCCAGTAAGGTCTCCAAGAACAGGAATAAAACAAAGCACAAGCAAGCAGAAGCATTTTGCAAGAGAATTTTGTGAAACCGGTGTCAGTGTTCACAACCCAACACAAGAAACACCACCCAACTGCCAGCCATTTCAGACTAAAAGGGGCCCCTGAAGCCGGATCAACGTTATGAAACTCCCAGAGCCAATGTTTACAGCGTGGTTAAAGTTGTACTTGTAGAAAACAGAACAGTCCTTCTCTGTCCTCTCCAAGGATTCTACACGTAACCTGCCATATTCTCTTCCACTACTTGGTGTGGATGAAGGTACAGTGCAGAAGCTGCAGGAGCTCCCTCTGTTTGTACTGTCAGGTGCAAAGACGGCTGCATACACTCCTGACAACCCTTCTTTTTTATTTTTAAAGACCCTTCTGATGTTGATTTGTTTCCTACAAGCTTGAGACAATTAAAAAATTTTTTTTAAATTTTCAATTACAGTTGACATACAATATTATAGTAGTTTCAAGTATACAGCATAGCGATTAGACATTTATATACCTTATGAAGTGATCACCCCGATCAGTCCAGCATCTATCTGATACAATACACAGTTATTAAGGACAATTTTTTTTAAATGAACATCACCTCCTCTTCAAAAATGGTCTCTATTTATCTCAATGCATTTCAAAATTCCCTTTGATTCTAAAGCTGAAAACACACAGAACGAATGTCCTTTCCCCAAAATGAATCGGGTAATAGGGGTTTACTGAAATGCCCCAGCCAATGATAAAAATCCATATTCTAAACATTCAGTCTCAGGTACATGTTAGATGAATGAAGCCTAATTCTATCCCACCTAGAAGCCAAACAACCAGCACCTACTGTGGGTCAACAGCGAGGACTTTGCTGCTACTTTCCAGATACAAGGCCCAGATATCACACTTGGAGGAAGTCAGAGATCAGTAATTACTGACATTCAGAAGAGCCCTTTCAGAGGCTCCGGTGATCTAGATACACACAGCATGCGTACCTCTACCCATCACTACTCTATGAGAAAGAAAACCAGTGCTCATAAGTCAGAAGACTAGAAAGTAGGGTGTACTAGAGTTAAGTTTAGATGTACCAAAAAGTGGTAAAGATGGTACAGAAAGTTTCTGTGCATCCTTCACCCAGCTCCCCCATCGTTACCATCCTACATTACTGTTAACTAAACTCCATACACTTTATTCAGATTTCACTCGTTGTCGCCTAATGTCTTTTGTCTGTTCTAGGAGCTCATCTAGGTCGCCACATTACATGTAGTTGTCATGTCTACTTAGGCTCCTCTGGTCTGTTACAATTTCACATATCTTTTTTCTTGTTTTTGATGACCTTAACTGTTTTGAGGAGTGCTGGTCAGATATTTTGTAGGAAGTCTATCAATTGAAGTTTGTCTGATTTTTTTGTTTTTTTTGCTTAGACTAGGATTATGAGTTTTGGGGAGGAAGCCCACAGGTGACAGGTTATTCTCATCATGTCATAACAAGGGTCCATGCCATCACCATGACTTATCACTGTTGATGTTAGTTTGGCCTTGATCCCATAGCCCAGAGGTGGTGTGAGCCAGGTTTCTCCACTGTAGAGTGTTATTCTTCCTCCCTCTTTCCCTGCTCTGCAGACGCAAGTCACTAGGTGCAGCCCACACTCAAGGGATGAGGGGAGGGAAGTCAAGCTTTACTTTCTATAGGAGGCACAGGGGCATCTACATAAATTATTTGGAATCCTTCTGCATGGAAGATCTGTCTCTTCGCCCTCATTTATTTGTTCAATCATCTATTTATTTACATCAGTATGGATATTTATTTTATGCTTTGGGTCACAGGCCCACTACAGCATCCTAGGAAAGGCTTATTTGGACTAGAACTTCTTAAACTTTAATGAGCACATGAGCTGAAGGGGGCATCTAGTGGAACTACAGACCCCGACTCAGCAGGTGTGGGGAGGCCCAGGTTCCGCATTTCTAACCAGCTCCAGGTGATGCCAATGCTGCGGGCCTGGCACCGTGCTGCATGAGTGACAGGGCTCTCTGGACTGTGCTGGATCTCCTCTGGGAATGTGCGCTCACTACACCCCACAGCAACCACTCCACCTCTGAAGGGTCATTTGGGAAAGAAAAAGTCAAATGAAAATGTTTTCAACCCTCAAATCAATCCCAAAAGACCTCTAAATATTTGCTTGAATACAAACTCGAAGGCAGGCTTTTTGGTATTATTATTTTTTTAAATTTGTTTTAAACACAATTGTAGATTTTTTTTTTTTTTTTAGGCCTTCATGACCGCTCCCAGCCCAGCCTTTAACACACACACTGGCCACCTTTACTTTCTCTCTTATGAATATGAAAATGACTCAACTCATTGTGATCGATGTGGCAGTATCTAAGATAGAACTTCTAAAATGGATAGACAGCTGGGAATTGTGCATATCTACTGATTCCATGCTTTCCTTCAGGGGGGAGAAAGAGTAAAAATTAGAAAGACAACAAGGAAGGGAAAGCTAGGACAAAGGAAGATTAACAAAGGAAATCATACATTGAGCCAGAATATATCCAGTGGTTCTTGAAGACACATTTTGCAAAACGATGTGGTCTTCCTTCTTTAAGGAGGCCCAGGAGATCTCAGGGAGGAGTGGGGAGCTTGAGCAAGAGCCTCACCATTGCTTAGAGGTTACAGGCTAAACAGGGCACCGGTCCTGATGTCAGAAAGCGACCCCCTCAGGCCTTCTGATTTGGTGAGCATGGATTACACTGCATCTCTAATTCACTATCACAGTTTCCTTTCAAGAAGAGGGCTCAAATTTCTGGCACATTAATTCTAAATGCACACACACACACGAGTGTATGTTTAATCATAAATTTTAACATAAATCACTGCCCTGTATCTCTCTTCTCTAAATAAACATCTGAAAATCAAACCTGGTGACTAAAGTTTCTCTCAAATAGACTGATTAATGAGTACAGCTTTTCAGTATAAAAAAAAACAGTTTGTTAATCGGGCTAGTAAATGTCTCACATGCTTGAAAAAAATCAATTATAAAACAGGAAACTGAAACTGCATTTTGGAAACATGTTAGATATAAAAATTACTGTATATCCTATAATCCAAGAAGAAAGGAAAGGCATAAAGTCTATTTGCTATAAACTAACTTATACTTACAAGCAAAACCTGTCTTACCATCTACATGAAATAACACTTTTTAAAGGCTTAAGTAATGAATCAGGGGGAAAAAATGTCCAACAGCACATTTAAGATGTTAATTATATTGATCTCTTTGAAGATTAACAAAGGTGATGGAATTTTCTGGCACTTATAAACTGTACAAAGTCACCATTTAAAAAAAGAAAATGTTAAATCTATTTGATATAAAAATAACGCCAACCAATTTAGTCCCGTTTGGAAATACAAATTCTCAGGAAGTTAGTGAAAAACGTCCCCCTCACCAGAAATTTTACTTTATTAAGATTAAAAAGGCATCCAAATAGGAGAATGCCCAAGATCCTAATGAAAATAGAGGATTCCCTTTTCAATATAAACATAAGTCCAATACTAAAGCATCTGACACTTGTACATATCTAACAACCGCTCCAGTGTGCCATTAATTCAAGTGCATAACGCACACCCCTCCATTAATAAGACAAATAAGTGGAGGATGAAGCAGGAAGGCAATAATCTACCTTCATTTGGTGAAAGAAGTGAACATATGGAGACTCAGACTTGCTGGGAATCCCCAGCAGCGTGCTGCACTCGGGGTGATCAAGGACGCCATCTGCACACAGAGGTCACAACCAATGAGGTTTCAAAGGCCCGCTTCCCGCCCAAAGAACAGTCCCCGACCACTCTCTTCTGCAGACAGAATATCTGGCCATTAGAATCACTCTGTTTTAATTTGTTTATTTTTCACAATGATCCCCAGAAAGCTATTTGTTTCTCCATTTTACAGAGAAGGGAATGAAGGCTAAGAAATCTAGGTGGACAGTGGAGTTGGCATTTGAACCCAGATAGTCTTACGCCAGAGCCTATCTACGTTATAACAGAACTACTAATTGGAAAAAGCAACACAGATGACACACAAAAGCAAAAATGAAACCGAACAATCTAAAAGCAAAGGTTGGGAGTATGAGACACGGGTGGGAGGAGGGGGCCCAGGGCAGCCAGGAAGTCAGGATGCTTGGCACTGCTCTAGGAGCTGGATGCACACACGATTTTGTTGAATAAATGCATTATTATCTGAGGGTCTAGTGGAACACAGGAACAGACAAGGCAGAATAAGAAAGGCATTTATATGAACAACTGTATGCAAACAAATTGAACAACCTAAAAGAAATGAAAAAATCCCAGAATATGACTAGAAACCTACCAAGACTGAATGAGGAATAGAAAATCTAAACAGATCAATAATAAATAAGAAAACTGAGTAAGAATAAAAAACCTCCCCAAAAGAAAAGCCCAGAACAGATGGATTCACTGGTGAATTGTACCAAAAGTTCAAAGAATTAATGCCAGTCCTTCTCAAACTCTTCCAAAAAACTGAAGAGGAAGGAACACTCCCAAATTTATTTTACAAGGCCAGCATTACCCTGATAAGAACACTACAAGAAAAAAACAAACAAACTACAGGCCAATATCCCTGATGAGTATAGATGCAAAAATACTAGCAAATCAAATTCAACAGCAATTCAAGTGGGATTTATCCCTGGGATGCAAAAATGGTTCAACATGTACAAATTAATAGATGTGATATATCACATTAATAGAATGGAAGATAAAAATCATATGATCATCTAAACAGATGAGTAAGGAAGAGGGGGAAAGGGGAGGAAGACAAAGAGGAGAGGAAGGAGGAGGCAGAAGAGTGAAAAAGAAGAGGGGGAAGAGGGAGAAACAGAAGGGGAGGGGTGTGAGTTGGGGAGGGGAAGTGGTGGGGCAGAGGAGTATTTCCTTTGAGTGATGTATTCCCTTCTTCTTATGCACAGCTCATCATAGCCTGCAGAACTATAATTTGTTCATGGGTCAGGAATGGTTTCTCTCGCGGTCACTGGGCTCTAAAAGAGCTGTGTCACACCTTGCCCACACAGGATCATGGAGAAACTCCACAGGTACCATGGAACAAAGGTTCTCAACCAGGGGCGATTCTGTCCTCCAGGGACATGTGGAAATGTCTGGGTACTACAGGCGTCTGTTGGGGAGATGCTACCAAATATATTACAATGTGCACTACAGTGCCCACAACAAAAAATTACCAGGTCCCAAACACCAATAGTGCTGAGGTTGAGAGACCCACCATGGTAGGACAGGGTGGAAGGGATAGAGATACACAGTACAGAGAAATATAAGTATGTCATGAACAATAATATGGTTCAAAATAGAAAGACTTTTATTACCTATTTAAACTTTCTTTAGGCCCATGGGCTTGTTTTATTGCAGGCTTCTAGGGTGGCTGCCAAATTGTCTGGCTATACTCAACCCCAGTGCTTTTAAACAGCTGACTGAGTCCTTCGTCACTGAAATATGTTGGGTGCTCTAAATACATCCAAAGGCGATGCAGCAAGTACATATGCTCTGCAATCTCAAAAACGCTTCCCCCATAAAAACAGAGAGGTATTACTTTTGGCCTATGAGGTTGGCAGATATAGAAACAAACAACAAATAGTGCTGTTTTCATGGCTGGAGACCCATGAAACAAAGCGCATCTCATAATGGGACCACATACCATCAGATATTTTATAAGAATTCTGGGAAACAATAGGAGCCTGCTAGTGTGTCCACAGTGTGATGTTTTGTTTTGTTGTGTTTTTAAAGTACACTCGGATTTATCTTCAGTCATAAAAAGTCTCAAACAATGAGGTTGGGGGTGGTGGTTTAGAAAGCGGGTCTTCCAAGATGAAAAATGAACTCGGAAAAGTGCTAGATTAATCTATCTAGGAGGATCCTATATCTCCCTTTCACATTATGAACTTCAAATTTCCCCCTTGGCATGGTAAAAGACTCCTTTGTCTGGGACAGCCTGACAGTGTTCCTTCCCTGATTCATCAGGTTTCTGATGAGGTCTGAGGGAGGGAGTGTAATTCAACACAAAACAGGTGCAAGGAATAACAACCTGATAGGCAGGAACTCAACCCTTACAAAACAGAGCTAATTTCAGCTCTTATAATCTTTAATATGATCTACAAGAAGGTAGAGAACACACTGACTGATCAGAGAGGAGCCTCTCCTGGGAGCAGGCTGACACGTCAAGTCAAAATTGCTGAAAATGGACTTATTGCTCTCTTTTATGCACACACTCACACATCAGTAGGAATCCTCACATTTTTTACAGTATTATAATTTCAATGTACATTAATTTTTCTAAATCATGGCTTTCTTAAACTCAAAATCTTCCATGTACCATCTGCATCAGTGGTCTTCATATTCTGGATCGTGCACCCCTAGCAGGGGTGGTGGTGGTGGCAGTGGTGGCAGCTGCGGCAGCAAGGAATAATAACAGCAGCTGGCATTTACTGAGCACCTACTATATGCCTTGGTGAGTGCTAGCCATGTATAAATTCATTTAATCCTCACAACCAACCTATGAGGTATTTTTATCTTCCCATATACAGAGGGAGTCGCGGAGGCACAGAAATCAACTCGCCCAAAATAACACAGCTAGCAAGCGGCAGAGCTGGCAGCTAGATGGAAACAAGCCAGTTCCATCTATGCTCTTACCACATGGAATGACCTCTTTGAGCGCATGCTCCCAGCTCGTATATACATATATTAATGAATTATATACTACCCTGTTAATATGCTATGTACATCATACAGCAGATATAAAATAATAGTTTAGAGGGCGAGAGAAAAAGAAATAACATGCCAACATACTCTTCATGCGTTATGGTCTTGCACACCACACTTTGATGGCTGCAGGTCTACAGCATCCAAACGGCCTGGCCTGGACCTTGTGGTCTCTCGTGTGCTGACCTGTGGCCACCTTGACAATTACATGTCCCATCTGTTCCCCAGCACACTCCTGGACCCAACAGGCTGGTGTACTCACTGTCCCCTGCAAACGCCTTCTGCACGCTTCCCCTGTGGCTTGGTTCACATCAAGTCCCTTGTCTCAACAGCAGGAAACTACTTTAAAGGTTTATCTCAAGACCCAGTGTCCCCACGAAGCTTTCTCCTTTCCTCTCAGAGGTGTGCTCTCAGTCACTTCCTGGCACACACCACACAGCCAGTTATTTCTGTGTAATTGTTTGTGGTATGGTAGACTTGTTTTCCATGGCAGCTCGTAAGCCTCTTGAGGGCAGAGAACCTGTTATATATTAACTTTTCTTTGTATTCTCCATGGTACCAGGCATAGTATTATACACTTGATAATCACTCCATAACTATTTGCTAAATAAAAGAATACATAAACATTCTCCACATGTACTCCACATCTCTAAGGTCCAGGTACAGACAGTTAGGTAAACACCATCCTGGAAAGCATGGGAGGTGATGTGATGAATACTTTCCTCTTTGTCTAGGCCTGTGGGGACCATAACAGACTGACATGACTCACTGTGCTTCTACAGGGAAAGGATTTCACACAGTCCCCAGTAATCTCCATGTCTAGCACGGGGACAGTACAGAGCATACGAGTTTCTAGAGTAATGGCGTCCCTCCTGGCCTTGTTTATCCACTACCACTGACTCTGCTGGCACTTCTCCATGGCTAAAGGCCGTCTCGAACATACAGACACGCATAACCAACTCGATTTCAGGAGAAAAGATGTGTACTCTTCATAAAAAAAAAGTTTTTCCTTGTCTTTTGGTGGGATTTGCTCAAAGGTTATCTTTTCAACAATGACTATTCTGACACCTTTATTTAATACTGCCACCTGCCCCTTCTTACCAATTTCCGATCCCCCTGTCCTACTCCACTTGTCCTTTTTGTCCACAGCAATTATTACCTTCTAATAAATAGTGCAATTTACTTATTTATTATAATTGTCATAATAAATGTGAACAAATTTTATTATAATATCACTTACTATTGCCTGTCTCCCTGCCTCTAGAATGTAAGCCATGTGAGGGCAATGATCTTTGAGAGCAAAGGTCTGTCTTTTGCTCCCTAATGTATTCTTAGCACCTGAAACAGTATTGGGCTATTGGTGCTCAGTCAATAGCTGACAAATCAACAAATAGACAGTGTCAATTTCCATTTTATCCCACACCTTGAAGGCCCTAGAGTCACTCTTGCCTGAGAATGTTCTTCCCCTCATCCAGAGAAGTAGTACAGTGTAGTGGTTAACTGTACAAGCTTGAAAGCTTTGAATCTCAGCTCCACTTTTGACCACTTCTTGCATAACTTAAGTCAAATCTCATCCTGTCTCATCTTCACTTTTCTCATGAGTACAATGGGAATTATTCCAGAAGAGGCTCCACAGGCACTCAAAACACACACACACACACACACACACACACACACACACACACACACACACAAAAAAATGTATACACATTTTAAGAAAGGAAAACTGTATTAGAATTGTAATACTCAATATATACCGGTAACAAAAGATGAAAGAAGTCACGTTGGACTTCTGCAATTACAAGAGGTGCTCAGTGTGGTTACCATTAGCATCCAGACACTTCTGATTATGGCAAACTACTGCTTAAGCAACACTGACCAAAGTGTCCGCTTCTATACATTTTTTTGGTACCCCTGGTATATACATACATATATACATACACATATTCTTTTCACCATGATTTTCCCTACTCTAATCCTGAACATTAAGGTAACAAAAGCCTGGGGATACATCAATTGACAAATCTCTAAATTCCACATACCCTTGACTGACACATGGGTTCAGAGCATGACAGACAGCAGCAGTGACACTGACATGCACTGCAGTCCATGCTTCGGACCTGGCAGCTAAAAGCTGTCTTCCACGCCCAGCGAAAGCTCCCTAAGTAACACACCCAATAAAAGCCTCTCGATATTTATAAGGAAAAGATTAACTCATCTTCAAAAGTAGCATTTTAATTAAAAATGACTTTTCTGGGCTTATATCCAGAAAGGAATATATTGCCAAAAGGTAAGATTTAACAAGGTTCAGTTCTTTCTTTCTTTTTTTTTTTAAAGAGTTCAGCGCACCCCAATTCTAATCATGTCAAAGCACACATATAAAATAATCTTTCTTTGGCATTCTGGGATAAACAGATACTTGCTATGCTCAGCTGCAGGTGACTGCTTGGGTCTCTAGCCCCGCTAGGGCCCGAGAGCTGAAGGAATCAATAGACACTTGGTACATGTATAGCCAGGCCATTGAAGAAGCTCTGCATTAGCCCTTTTGGACTGGGGACCTTCCAATCACGTAGATTTTTCTCCTCTCACACGAACACAAGGCCTCAGAAAGAAAAAGTGAATCTGGCCACTCGTCACAAGAATGAGCATTTTCTTTATGAGTCATTTCAGAAAAAAAAAGCATACTGACCAGAAATCCATTTACAACTTACAGCGTCAGCATAATTTCATGCTTTTGTTTTTCATTTTCCATTTTGAAATTATATTTTCTGTGTGTAAAATAAACAACAGTGGAGATAGGGCAACCTTAGGACACCAAATGGAGACTGTCAAGTAATGTGCCATTTCTGGAAAGCTTGTGTATTCCACTTTATGTTTCACAGTTTTATACTTTTAAGAAACAGGAAAAAGATAGTGAAATTCTTTAAGCATAAGTGTGGCCATATCAGTATGGTCATTTATTTATTTATTTATTTGTTTGTTTTTAAAATTTTATTGGGGACCTGGGGGAGAGGACCAGCCAAGTTGTTCTTCAGTCTTCGTTGTGGAGGGCACCAGTTGCCATCTGGCTTCCCATCGGCAGCTCGTGGCCTCTAAGCTCAAGGTGCTGTGTTCAGTCTTAGTTGCGGGAGGGCGTAGCCCCCACTGAACAGGCAGTCTTGTTGTTACACCAGCTGAGCCATCCCGCCATCTGCTGGCAGCTCAGCGACAGCTCAGCTCGGGCGCAGCATCACTGGCCCATGTGAGAATCGAACCAGTGGCCCTGTTGCTCAGAGCTCGCGCTCTTAAGCTAACTCTTAACCAACTGAGCCACTCGGCCCCGGTCACATTTTTAAAAGATGGAATTGATAATTCTTTTAAATTATATTTAATCCTAAATTTTGGTGCAACGGTAGTAGTAAAATATTTTTTTTTCCCCTAAAGACATTCGTTTTCCTTATTTAGGAAACCCAGTAGAATTCCTACTTAAGGCCACCTCTATTACTGATTTTCTCTTTGCTTTCAGTGCTTCTCTCTGTAGCAGAGAGTGAAGAATGGTTGGTCTTATCCCTGATTCTTGACCAGTGATTCCTTCAGACAACTTAGCTGGCTGACCTGGCCTACCTTTGTTTCTTTCCTGGTTTTCTATTTTTCTTTTCCACAAAGATAGTACGAAGCTCTATCTGTTTTTCTTGTCATGGTGTCCCTGGAAGCACAGCACTCCTATTCCCACCCCTATAAAGACCCTAACTCAGCCCTAACAGGGCGTGTGTCAGGGTGTATCAGCTCAAGCAGAAATGATCTCAGTTTCAGCTTCCTTTTGTGCCTGGTGCCCTGTGTGGTGGCTTCAGATTTTTGCCTCATCTTCATTTGTGTTAGTCATATGCTTCCTGGTCCCTCAGGGTTCAGCTGGCTCACTTACTTGGTTTCTAACCCACAAATCCTCACACTGGGAGTTTACGACCCTTAAAGATAAACTCCTGTTCTCACCTGTGCCTGGGCCAGGGTAAGCATATCACAGTGCATGCTGACTAGAGTTCAATCCTGACCACTTTTTCTTGGTCCCATCAGCTCCCAGGCCTAGGATCTATAATTTTCTATGGTTGCCCATGTTTTAGAAGTTCTGTCAGCCCCTTAGGGATGACGGAAGGTGTGGTAACTGCGAACTTGGCTATAACCTAGGTCCCAAGGGAGGATTCTTTATTCCTAGGTTAAAAGCACTAAATGGAAGACCAAAGAGAAATGGTGAGAAAGAGATGAGCGGAGGCAGGGAAGGTACAATGAGTACTTTTAAAAGTCTTTTACAGGGCCGGCCGAGTGGCTCAGTTGGTTAAGAGCTCGTTCAAGAGTTTGAGCTCTGAGCAACAGCAGTTCGAGTCCCAGCCCGAGCTGAGCAGCCGCTGAGCTGCCAACAGGTGGCAGGATGGTTCAGCTAAAAAAAAAAAAAAAAAGTATTTTACCACTTGTAGCTTCTCTGGGTTTCACTGACTTCCGCTGTCCCTCTGTAAAATACTGATGGACTTCCTTTGTTTCCAGTGTTGTATCATATCAAATTAGATTTAAGGAGAGAAGATGGACTCTTGGTTTGGTTTCCCTGGGCATGAAAGGGTGTTATTCATATCAACTATCAGAGAGGCCGCAAGCTTTAAAGAGAAAAACGAGCACAGGCTTCAGAGTTTAGTATTTTCTCTCTGCCCCGACGTCCTCTGTGACTTTACACAAGGCCCTCTCTCAGGCTTACTTTAATTTCCTCGCCAGAGACCAGGGTTGGGGAGGGTGGGGGTGGCAGGAATAGCACCTTCCTTGCTGGGTGGCTGTGAGTATTAATGAAATCACATATGCAATTCACGTGGAACGCAGGAGGTGCTCAGAGTGTTCATTTTACGTCTCCTATGGCAAACTTTCCAAATGCGTGGGCCTAGGCTGTCTGAAGTCCATCCCTGGCTAATATTTCATGTCAGCCCAAGTATGCAGCACTGCTGCTCAGCTCCACAGCCAGAAAAGTGGAATTTTTCTGACTCAGAATTCTAAAAGTGCAGAAATCGAGGCTCCAAACTTGGAGGGAATAAAATAATTAAAGAAGTGTTCAACAGGTTCTGCTGGTAAAAACTGAGAACGTTTAATACCAGCATAGGGATGTGTAGCGATGTGGTGATTAGTTGGATTAACGGAAAAAAAAGGAATACCTTTGCCTAGAATGTTCAGATAAAATGCACAAGTGATTTTTCTGCTTTAAAGCAGAAGGTAAACTGCCTCAACCTACCCACTTTACCTTACCCATATAAAAGAGCTTAATTAAAGAAAGAGCAGGGATCACCTTTTTATGTTTACACCATCAGAAAAAATAACCAAAACAGACAGGAAATGAAAAAACTCAAAATTCAAACTTTTCCTTCAAATGGTTATATTTCTTTATGAAACACCAAAGGGTGAGTTAAATACCCTAGAATCAGAATAAATCTTTCCTCATGACTGTTGGCCAAAATCTTCCTCAATACAAGAGAACTTTGTTGGACTCCAGTGTGATTTCTTGGGAGTGATAAGAAACCTCGTAAAAATCTTAAGTCCCCAACATGCAGAATTTTGGCAACAAAAACAGACGGATAATTCTATTTAAAAGACAGGGTAGCCCTGCCAGTGTTGTTCCCAAGTGAGGTAATGTCCATGGCTCTTATCTAGCCTTTATTGAGATTTAATATGATTTACCAGGGGCTCTTGTGAACCTACTGCATAATCTCACCTTTTCTGATGGGCATTACTTCCATCCATTTCAGCATCACAACTATGAACCTCTGGTTTTTAAAATGATTAAGAAATGAATCCCACATGTTCTTTCTTTCTTTCTTTCTTTTTTTCTGCATGTCCTATCATTTGAGTCTTTCTTCCATGGTCCCAGAAAATTCAGAGATCAGCATATTTCTCTCTTTTTTTTTTTAAGCTTATTTCTCATTGTTAAGGTATACTATAGAAATACTTCTGAGGTTGGATATATTTATGTAAACAGTTTTCAAAGAAGTCAAAATGTATAATTCAAGAAAACGTTCTGTGAAAGAATTGCCTTTCTGATTACAAAATGATTTCCTGCTTTTGAAAAAAACGACAATTTTCTATTTACTTAGCTGGCTCTGAAAGTCCCATGGAGATTATCATTCCTTTCAATCCCTACCATCTCTTTTCCAGGTGCAGGCGTTTTACTGATTTCAAAGGTAGCTTTATATGGAGAAGGAATCTATAAGCTGTAGAGTAGGAGAAAAAGGGCCCTCCCAATCTTAACCCCTTATGTTTTCCCATAAAGAACAACAGGGTGGAACAGAACTATTACAACACAGATGAGACATGCGAATGGACATGACAGAAAGATTTTCACATGCCTTTGACTGTGTTTTTTCAACCAGGGTATAAACCAACCTTGGTAAAGACAGGAATCTGTTTGACAAACATGAACACAATACCCACCACCCAGACTGGTGTTGTTTTTCTTTTTTCCAACAAGCCCTTCATCTCTCAGGAACAACAGCAACAGCCACAACCACCCCAGAGTAATAGGGTTTTTACCTTCCCATATTGTTTCACATTTTATGTGGCAGAAAAAGTAAATGTGAGAATATCAAAGGGAGCCCAGAGACAGAGCAAATGGTCATGTTTTGTTGCTGTGCAGACTGGTAAAACTTAAGCCAGGCCCGTTAGTGGTGTGTGGGGGAAACTCGGCCGGGAGGCCCATTTGTACGACTAGTAAAAGAGCCAAAGAAGCAATTCCAACCTCACCACTTCTGACAAAGTTCAGCCAAGAGTGTATTATTTTCAATAAAGAAGATCTGATGGCTGATCCCCGCCTTGACGATCTGAGCCTTCTTTCTAACTCAGATGCACAGTCAATGGATCTCTTTGAAAAGCGTGTTCTGCATTACTCATTATTGCCAGCCCCTTCCCTTCAGAGATGCAGCAGGCTGACAGAATCAAGAGATCTAGCTTGTATGGGCCTCAGGGTCCCATCTTTAAAACCAAGATAATAACCCCTGATCCTCTCTTCCTGACAGGGATATAGTGAGGACTAAGGGAAAGGGAGATGAGTGCTCAAGAGTCTGTAGTGAAGAAAGTACCAAAGATCCATAAGGCACATAACATAGACCAGAGGACGTGGTCTGGGAGGCTTCGGGGCCGCATCATCTTTTTTAGGAGGTCTATAAGATTAAGCTATTTTCAAAATGATACTAAGACATTACTTTCCTCTTTTATTTTCATTCTCTCACAAGTGTACAGTGGAGTTTGCAGAGGCTACAAGGTATAAGATGATGCCATCACTCTAATGACTAATGGAATGTGTGCTTGTGAGATCTTGCGTTTTAAGATTTTCTGTTTCAGTTTCTAATGAACTATTAATAGACAAAAGCTCTTTGGGATCCTCAACGACTTGTAAGAGGGTAAAGGGGCCCTGAGACCAGCCTGAGCGCTGCCAACCTAGAACTTCAGTCCCACCCAAACTTGCATTCCCAGATGGGCTGACTTCTCACCCACCCTGAGCCTTTCTATAAGTTGTCCCATTGGCACGGGAGACTCTTTTCCTCCCTTCACGTGGCTAACTTCTTCTGCTCTCTGCTTAGATGTCACGTTCTCTGGGAAGCTTTCCCTGACTTCCCCAAGACCAGTCAGGTGGCCCTGCTATGCGCTCTTCTGGCCCTTAGCACACCACATGGTGAGAGCCCATTTCTTGGTCTATTTTGTCCTCGGCTCCTTCAATGTAAGAACTGACTTGTCATTGCTTTCACTGTGACACAGTAATATGGTAGGAGGCATTCAGCAAATACTTGTTGAATATCAAAACAACCAAGAAAGGAAGGCAAGAAGATAGGTCTAATTCCCTCCCCCAGAGGGAATTAGTTACTAAAAATATTAGTTTTCATTATAGTACAGGCTCATTAAAACTGTTAATAATAACAATAATAACTATTTCTATCCCTATATCTTATGTACCAGGTACTATCCTAAGCATTCTAAGCACTTTCTATGCATTAATTCATTTAGTCTTCACAAAATCCCGATGAGGCATACACTACCATTATTTTCATTTCAAAAACCAAGACACAGATGTACAGGTAGTGAGTGTTGGGTCTCGGACTGACACCCAGACAGTCTAGCTCCAGAGTCCCATGTTGTTAACCACTCTCCCCACTGCCTTACATGTCAGCAGTGTAGACCCCAAGCTTATAACATATATTGGGATCTCAAAGCCATCTCTCAACTGTGCTCACAAATCAGAAACATGACCTGATATTTAAAGCCCACTCCCAGCCCCGCCCCATGGTGAGAGACCACATCAGACCTTCTCAGATCTCCTCACCAATTCCACCTGTCCCCAAGTTTATAGCTAGGAGTTAAAGGGAGTTTCAATAAGAAGTCAATTTTTTCAAAAACAAAAAGTCTCCTTTATAGTGCAGAGAAAACTGAAAAGTAGGTTTGCTATTTCCACGTACTATGGTACTGTTTTGCAGAGCATACTCCCTGATAGGCATGAGTAACTCCCCTTGTGCTTCTTGGGCTAACCTCTCGTTCAAGAAACACTCACAATTTAACTCTGAACAGGGAGTGGCTTAGAATGTTCTGCAGGCATACTTGATGGAAAAGACAAAGTTTTACCTGGTTCAGAGAGGTAAGTACAAATGGGAAAGCATGATGTAGAAAACAGGATTTAAAGCAGCAGATGATCTGGGAGAATCACAGTGTAACGCTGTATTCATGAATATAATGAAAAAAATACACCTAGGAAATACCTGTTCTTTCAGCAATATAAAAAGTTTTTTGGATAAAATGAAAAGTGTGTGCATCAAATCGTTACCTGCTAACAGTACCTGAGCAACCAAAGTTCAATCCTTGGTGTTTGACAGAAGTCACACAAAGTAACTTTATTTACCTGGAGAAGTGTCCCATGAATATGGTTTTGCCGGAAACACTGGTCAGTGCAGTTGGGGAGTTTGGCCAACAGAGCTCGGATGGTGTCAGGGATTTCGTCTTTCATAACAAATGGGACCAAGGCACGAGCTGCCATTTCACGGGAGCGGTAGACAGGTGAGCAGCCACATCTGGGAAGAAACAGAAAGACAAGACCATTCAATCCTCACTTCTACATCTGTGCCTTTGATGATCTATATAGTTCTGGATGCGACATCAAAGCTGAGGGGGTTTTAGCAAGTTGCTCTTTATTCCAAATGATTTTTTTTATAATTCCCTCATTCCAAATGGTGTGTGTGTGTGTGTGTGTGTGTGTGTGTGTGTGTGTGTGTTTGCATTAGTTCCAAAGGTGACTTTGCTTTTCTTATAAATACCATTAACATCTATGATTCTATCACAGGGATAAATGCAGATAGGCTTTGAGAATAAGACAATAAATAGGCAAAAATGGCTTACACCTCAACAATCAACCAACCATTTATTGGGCACTCATAAGGAACAAAAGCACCATGAGAAGAGCCATGAGAAACAAGACCGTCAGTGCTGCCTTTGAGGAGCCTATACTCTCTGGTTGGCAAGATGAGAAGCACATTTGAGAAGATGACCAAAAGCACAAGAGAGTACTGGAAAAATGATAAGCAAGTGATCTTAACATTATGGCTACCGAAGGATAAAACTTTACTTGTGGTTCTGAGAAGGATGGAACTCCGGAAAGCAAGCATAATTCAAGTAACGCCAAAAGAAACAAGGCAGTTGTTTCAACCAGGGACAGGGGTGTAAAGCAAGAGTAGAAATGCTCAAGGTGCAGGTAGATGTGTCTGCTTGAAGTAGTGGCTCTTGCATAACAGTGGAGCCTAAGGCTGAGAAGTGGGTCAGCCATAAATGGTAGACAACATGATCTGAACCCACTGTCAAGAGAACAAGAGATGGACCCTCAGGTCACCAAATCCTTGCCTCTGGGCTAACTCACACCCAAAGAGCTCAAAGAGAAGCCAGTTCTCAAATAAGTCAACGTCATGGACAAGGGGTATTTTGAGATTCTACACAGGTCATTGGAAAGGCATGTCCTCATCTAAGGGCCTGTTGACTTTGTAAACACTCAGGACCTGAGAGTCCACAACCATTTTGCTGAAACTGTGCACCTGAGAGCCTTCACAGATATAGTATTATTTGAGAGGAAAGTCCAATATGGTAAGTCCTAGCTTAAATAAGTTATTGACTAGAACTCTCAAGGCTTCATGATCTTTACATCCAATTGAAAAAGTAACTCACTCAACTTACAGAAATGTCTTAAGATGCCAAGACAAGAATGGGAAAGGTCAGAAGATAGCAGACTCTACAGGGGAAAGAGATGGGCTCTTGTTTTGTTTTTGTTTTCTCTAAAATTAATCAGTTTTCCAAGAAGAAATTAGTGGTAAAATCTGAGCCATTAGGCCTATGTGGCCATGTAGGCTTAGCATGTGGAGGAAAAACCCTAAGACTGAAATGTTCCTAACACCCCAGAGGTATCACTGACATTTATCTTGATATGACAATACAAGTACAGATAACATTTCTGTACAAATGGAATGACCCGAGCAGAATTTCATCATGGGGAGTAGGGTAGGGAGGAGGAGGTAGGCGAGGAGGAGATAGAGGTACCGGATAAGTCAAAACATTGTGTCATTTTTTTCCCCTAAGAGCGTAGGTCCATGAGCTAGGTCAATCAGCACGCACTGCCAGGATGGGGAAGAGCTCGCCTTACATCCTATTATGGGAAGACGCTGAGGGCTAAGGTTACAGTAGGTGGCTAGAGATTCTCCAACGGTCTTTGACTGGGTCCTGCCAACTCACCCATTTTCTCACTTATTTTTTTTCTTTAAAAAGATTAAATGTTTAATCTGTAATTGGCAAATAGAGTAAAATGTTTGCTTTGGACCTTAGGGCGGGGGGGGGGGAGATGGGGGTTAGTGAGAAAACTTCACTTGACAGAGAAAAGAAAATACTCTGAAAAATGCTTTGAGATTTAATTAGCAAATGACCTCACTCAGCACAGTCATTTGTTGGAAGCTTCCCTTCTGTCTGTCCCCTGCTCCTCCAACACACACACTTCCGTGTTATAGTGTGTTTTATGTTACCGAAAGGGCTCTTGTGTATAAATGTTTCTTTTCAAATACAAATAACTCTGACATGGTTACAGATGTTTAGTTTCTAATTAGTAGTAACTGTACACTAAAGAACACCCCTCCTTTTGCTCCTGACCTTTTACAAATGATGATTTCCCAAAGGAATCTGGCGTCCGTACAGAAGAAGGAATGGAAAGTGGGAAAAGTGCCAGGATTTTCTGCTTTCGGATACCCTGTACTAGGGTACTTTCCAAAAGCACAATCAAGTTAAAGAGCAAAATAAAACCTCCCCTCAAAAAAGTAATGCAATTACAGGAAAAGAGAAGACTATTTTTAAGTGATATTTAATTAAGTCACATTCATTATAAAGCAATAATTAAATGTAATTTCAAACTCCTCTCTATTGCAAATTGCTTAAATGAAAGGATAGATTATAGTCAACACACACACACACACACACACACACACACACACACACACACAGAGCCATTAAGCAAAAACACACTTCCAGGTTACTGTTTTGTCAATTAGGGGCAAGAAGGGCATCTGATGAGATTTTGCTTTTCTCCAGAAATATCTGGCCTGGAGTGTGAGGGGACATAAACACAGCCTTTTCAGCCCTAGGTGGAATATATATTTTAAACTAAAATCTATCTTCCCCCTGGATAGACTCTTCTAGTTTGATTCAGTAAATGTGCCAAAATCTTCCCCCTGGATAGACTCTTCTAGTTTGATTCAGTAAATGTGCCAAAATCAAGCAGGGGTGCTCTTAGAGCAAACAGAAGCCAGTGGCTCTGAGGATGGAAAATTAGAGCAACTGGATTTTTACCTTGCTTTGGGCACTGAGTTTTGTGACTTGGACAAGTCATAGGAACGTCTCTGGGTCTCAGTCGAGCTGAGAGTGGTGGTGATAACCTATATGGCCACTGCTCTGATGTGTCTGTGAGAACATTCCAAGAAAAAAGCTGTTTTGGAAATAGTTTTTCTAGTGCACTGTGCCTAGTCACCACGTTCTAAGAACTGCCAGCCGCTAAGTGGCCCCAATAACGGAATTAAGACTGTGTGGTGTGAATGCTGTACCATTTTTTAAAATTTACTTTTCAATTAGAGTTGACATACAATATTGTATTAGTTTCATGTGTACAACATATTGGGTTGTTGTAAAAGTCATGATGTATTTTGTCTATATTTTTCAAAGGTCATTTATTTATATAAAGAACAAAGATCAATCAATGATATATTGCCCGTTTTGTTCAATAACCTTTTGCCGTCTTTCAGTGAGCTTCATAATTCCTCATTCATAAAAAGACCTGCCTTTATTTGCGAAAAACAGAACAAGGTGCTGATTTATAGCTTCATCTGAATTGAACGTTATACCATGCAAGGAGTTTTGAAAAGAGTGAAACAAGTGGAAGTCTTACGGCCCAAGGTCAGGCGAGTATGGTGAGTGTGGCAACACATCCCATCCAAGCTCCAATAATTTTTGACGGGTGATCAAACTTGTGTGTGATCTCGCGTTGTCACGGTGGAACACAACTCCTTTACAATTAACAAGCTCTGGACAGTTCTGGATGATGGATTCATTCAAACTGCCCAACTGCCGACAGTACACGTTTGAATCGATTGTTTGGTTCCTTGGTAGGAGCTCAAAAAACACGACACCTTTAAAGTCCCACCACACTGAGAGCATAACCTTCCTTTGATGAATGTCTACTTTCAGTGTCATTTGAGGCTACTTTCAATGTCATTTGGTCTCACGTCGGGACCAAGACTGTTTGCACACCACATTGTTGTAAACAATCCACTTCTCATCACCAGTTATCAGTTGCTTCAAAAAAGGATCGTTTTCCTCACGTTTAATGAGCATATTGCAGATGTTTATACGTGTCATCAAATGAACTTCTTTGAGTTCATGTGGAACCCAAATATCGAGCTTGCTTACGTATCCCAGCTTCTTCAGGTGACTTCAACTTGCTGTAAAATTTCCAATACTCAACCAAATCGCTCAATTTTTTTTTTAGAATGAAGCTAGAACTGTCAGCTGTCAAATGACATAGCAATAACATAGATGCGAATAAATCTAGTACTTCCGAAAATGAACTAGTGCCATCTGTCGCAAACATGTGGCATGACTTTTCTGACAACCCAACAGTAATTAGACATTTATGTACCTTATGAAGTGATTACCCTGATAAGTCTAAGAGGAGACAAATTCATGATATGAAGGCAAGATTTTTTTGGCTTCCACTGAAAGTGATGAGGAAGATTCTCAAGCCCTTCTGAAAAGAAGTGGGACAGACAGCCTCTATTTCTCTGAGTCTCAATTCTTCTTGAAAAATAAAGAAATGGACTTGGAATCTAGAAGGCCATTTTGACTTTTACCATCATTTGAAAATCATTTCCTCAGTACTCCTAGCTGTGTTCCAGGCCTGGATACCAGGTCCTCCACAGGACCTGTCGGACACACGGACACTAGTGTCTTTAAACCTCTAGCTCTCTCACTCCAATAAGCCTGTTCCATGGTCATTTTAATCACATATTTCTCGACTGCCTACTGTATTCTTGGCACTGGTGTAACATGAGAAATGACACATTTATAATACTAATACTTGCACCCCCAACTGTAGAGATTGAGTTTATAAAATGCATGTACACCCATTATCTCTTTACTATGTAACATTCCTGTAGGACACAAGGACTTTAGAAACTTAAATTCACAGGTAAAAAAATAAAATGGAGCTCAGAAAGGCTGGGTGGACCCTCCAGGAAGTGTAAGCAGCAGCGTCCAAGCAGAACCACATCCGTGGCTCCAAGATGGAGCTTGTGGGCTATTCTATGCTGTAGTTTATACCTGGAAATTGAGGGAGCATAAAAATATCTCCCAGCTAATAAAAACACACGCTTTAATTTACAAGTATGTGAAAAATGTCTAAATGAGTGTGCTGGATTTTTTTTTTTTAACATTTGTAGGATCATGAAAACATTTTGGAATCTAATATAAACCGCGGACTCTCTCGCAAGAGAAATAGATTTATGAATATATATGCATGCAATTTCCCATGCAGTTTTAGAGGTTCATGACGCACATCCAAAACCCGTGGGGCAGCATTTCCCAGATCCCGGGTAAGAATCGCCAGTTGCTCCTTTGCACACAGTGTAACTGTCAGGTATGTGCTCTGCTTTAGAGAGATGGAGATGGAGAACAAGGCCACTGCTTTCAGGGAACCACCAGCTTAGAGGGGAGCCAGACAGATAGCCTCACGCTCACAAATCAGTGGTGCCTGCCGAGAGACACACAGGGATCAAGTGGCACAGAAGGAAGAGCAGCGGGGGTGGACAGTTGAATGGCTTCCTGGAGGAGGTAAAGGACTTTTAAGTGAGAGTGATACACACCTCTGGGCTTCAGGAACCTTGAGGCTCCCTCGGTTTAGAAGATAGTATTCAGAGCAGGGAAAGACCCTCTTCTGAGTTCATCCAGTTTCACAGTGGTGGCTAAACTTTTTTCCAGGTGTTTCCCTCTTCTGTTTACCCTCAGAATCTAGTCCAGTTTTCCTGAAAGCTTTCTCAGGTAAATGGCCGGACATCACCCAAACTGTCTCTGCTCACCCATACCTGTAGGTTAGGCCATGGCAACATCTACTGAGGACCTAACACAAGGACTGGGTTAGACACCAGAGAATCAGAGAGAAAAGTCACTGCCCAGGCCACAGGGAACCTTCAGTCTAGGGGGAGAGAAAGGGCCAGTCAGCCACTGCTTTGCAGAGCCGTGAGAAGTGAACACAAGCTGGGGACGGCCGGATGGCTCGGCTGGTGAGAGCACGTGCTCTTAACAAGGTTGCCGGTTCGATTCCAACATGGGACAGTAGGCTGTGCCTCCCGCAACTAGATTGAAAACGGCGACTGGACTTGGAGCTGAGCTGCGCCCTCCACCACTAGATTGAAGGACAACTTGACTTGGAGCTAATGGGTCCTGGAAAAACACACTGTTAAAAAAAGAAATTAAAAAAAGAAAAAGAAAATTTTAAAAAGAAGTAAACACAGGCTGTTGTAGAAGAACTGAGGTGGGACACCAAGAGAGGGGGGTGGGTAGCCCGGGAGAGCATGGTCCAGCTGTGACTCAGTGGGGTCGGGCAGAAAGACCGTTCGGGTTTGGCAAGAAAGAGGTGCCTTCCCAGGCCTGTGCCTTTCCCAACATGACCACACACTGCTCCTCAGTGCATCCGGTCAAAAGGGAGGGAGCTGAGGTTTATTAAATGACTACTATGTGCCAGGACTGGCTACCTACTTTAGACCCTATTTTATTTTCTTCACTACATCTTCATTACAAGGTCATTATCATCCTCCTTAATTTCAAGATGACGAAAGCGAGTTTTCCCAACATACTTTAGGTCATCAAACTAGCAAGCGGCACATCCCTTTTGCAGGGTCTGTCCACCTGCAAAGTTCAGTCTTTTTAAGACTTTATAAAATGGCTGCCTCAGAATCCTCAGAGCCCTGGAAAAGCCAAATGATTCCAACATAACCCGTTCAACCTCATCACACTGAGGTACGAATGATTTCTGAAGCCAACCCATCCCTAAGCGGTAGAATGGGAAGCCGAACAATAAAAATGCTGCTGATAATAATATTTACTGAGCATCTACAGAGGGGCCAGGCTTAGTGTTAAAAGCTTTGCATGTACTACATCATTGAATCCTCACGACAAGGCAGAATGGGTAAGAGAACATTTCCAGGCAATGTGGGGGAGGTAGTTTTGAACGGAGAGGACTGTAAGGCCCAGTGGCCCTGAGCGAGCCCCCCATTTCACAAGAACGAGAGTGAGTCTTCATAGAAGTCTCAGAATGGCTCCAGGATGCAGCCAGTATCTCCTTCCAGTCTCTGTCACTGACATAATTCACGTTCCCCGCTTCTTCCGCGTTCCCGGACCTAGCTCCAGTCCTTACTTTCTAGAGATCAGGCTGTACCTTGTACAAAACAGAAGCCCCCAAACTTCTGCTGCTGATGAAAATGATCATCCACTTTCTCTAGATGCCCCGACTTGACCAAGGGGTGAACATGTGGGCAGCTAGGCTGAGTCTGAAGAAGATATGTCTAACCTACCTCCAAGCCCCTCGTGAAATTTACCCACAAACGCCCTGCCATTATGGTCTGTTCCGCATAGAGCACGGCCATCTGCTCTTGGGGAATGACGATCTTAGAAGCCGAGACAACCCGACCTTTCAGGGTATCTCTGAAGGCTGGGTGAGAAGGCGGAAGCTGGGGCCTCACGTTATCCTATTTTCTTTTCTTTTCTTTTTTTAATCTTTATGTTTTGTCACACCAACCACTGTTTTATCCTTAGTACCTTGCACACTGCAGTTCACTCTCGCTGGAAATGAATGTCCTTTCACCGTTCTACGCTTTGGAAACTGCTTTCCATACTTTGAACTCTGCTCAGGTATCGCTTTTTTGGCAAAAATCTTACTGCACCTCATCCGGTCCAGAATTGCTCACTTTCTTCCCTGCACCCTGTCACTGTGATTGCACATTTAGATCTGTCAGAGCAGGGGACACATGCCAGTTGCCTTCTCCATAGTAGCCCTCAGACAGCACGCTGGCTAGACCAAAATGATCTTGAGAGCAGAAACAGGGTCTTTATAGTTACGAATAATACAGCACACAGGACGGCAGTGAAGAAAATATTCTGGAACCCAGTAGACCTGAGTTTAAATCCAAGTCCTGTCACTTACTAGTGTGTGACCTTGGACAGGTCAGTGAACCTCGTAAGTTTTTATCTTTTATAAAATGGGGAAGAGTAATTACCCCACAGGGATGTTATGATGCCTAAATGAGATAATGTATATAAAATGCAATGCGTGTAAGTTAGTGATCAATAAATGGAGGCTATTCTTGAACCTTATAAGTGGACTCACTTTCGAACTTAAAAGCTTTATCAGCATGTACACACTCTCTAGTGTTTCCCATTTGAACAGCGAGCTGAGGACACAGCCTTGCTGTACGGACAGGCTCCAGGTGCTCACAAAGGCCTACTCTCTCCTGGAGAGGAGAGAAGGAACACTGAGTTTCTTTGAGGCCAACTGAGTGTGCAACCCGCTGCCTTTATTCTTCAGGTCCAGAGCCAAAATTCTATTTCCTGTCAATTCTAATGCTGTTTCTCTAAAGATGTCTTTCCCCCTTTTATTATTGCATGCTGTTCTTGGTTTCAAATCTTGCCTTCAGGAGCCATGTACATATGTGGGTATGTGTGCATGCATAAAAGAGAGAAACCACTAAAAAAAAAAGTGTGTACAGTGAATTTGAAAACGCAGACATTTCAGCGTATCCTGTGACTATTAAGTACGACTTTGTCACAAGCCTGGCATTCCTAAAGCCCTTTGTCCACATCCTCAGGTGAGTTCACTGCCCGTCCTTCCTATACCAATTTTCAGTTCATTAAAGGCCCTACCACCACCTGAACTTCTTGTTCCTTTTCCTGCAACTCAAACCACTAACACTTAAAAGTTGCATTTACTGTAACCTTGCCCTCTGCACAGCTCATGGATTTCTTTATTCAAATATATTTCTTGGAAGGGTAATGGGTTCAGGACTTCCGAAGTTTGATTTTTAAAAAATCCTTGGTTTGGGTACTGAGGGGTAAATAAGAATAGTAGACAGTAGCTAAGCGAAAAACTGCACATTTCCAGCTTTCACACACACACACAAAATAATATATATATATTATATATATATGTATGAAATATATATATATATATATATATATATATGAATCTGCAGGTAGAACGTTTAGTTGAAATGTCTATTACTGGGCAACTCAAAGCAGTAATTGCTCTTCACAAATTAACTCTAACCAATACGTTAAAAGTGTTTTACAGAAAATTTTTATGAAGAAATGCCAACAATATTAAGTCACAATAGAACATCTGAAAACTGCAGTGTGTAACCAACTGGGACAGCCCAACCAGAGTCTAAGCCTTAGAAGATGCATCCTGTTAAGGCATCCACTCTGCCTCCAAGTCACCAAGGCTTTAACCAGGCTGACTAGCCACAGGCTGCTTCATCACAAAGTGGTGAAAGTAGCAGCTGCCAGGAGCTGGGAATTGGCCTCCATCACTTGGACATCCCTGCACTTGCCCTGGCAAGAACTGCACAGCACATGGTCACATGGCAAGGACACGGGGTCATGGATGCAATGGCTACTTGCACTCATCCCATCTCGTTTAGTGTTAGGAAATAAAGTGAGGTTATTTTCCAACAGGGACAGGGAGAAGGTGCCACCTACTTTTAAAAGCTCTTTGAATAATGCTCTTTAATTATTTAGAATTACAAACATATCTTAAATAAATGAAAGGATGCATGATTTCTGGATGCTAATCCCTGGTTACTTGCTGATATCAAAATACAGAGAGGAAGTTGAAAATTATATCTGAAATTTCATTTCATTCTTTCATTACAATAACAAATACAATTTGAAACTGAATTTTCCAGATTCTAACCAAATTGTCTAGACAGCTGGAAAGAAGGATTTTTTTTCTCTCTGGAGCACTGAAATGTGGTATACCTTAACAATGATTTTTTCCTGACTCAGAAAATCACAGAAAAGACTTTACAGCAACATAAATACAAAGGCTTTGGAAACCCTAGAGGTTTTAAAGGGAATCATTAATTTCAGTCTTTACCCAAAATAAAAATGGAGTATTATAAAGTGAAAAAACACAAATGTCTAGCATAAACAGTATAAAACTTTCCTAAGCAATGAAAATAACCACTAGATTTAGTCTGAAATTTTGGCATGGTCTTCCTTCCCAGTCCATCTGTGGTTTTCTCTCTGACCCTAGATCAACAAGCCACATGCTGGTCCTCTGGTCTCCTCCTGGACAGCTGGAAAAGCATTCTGGGTCTACCCTCAGGGCTGTCGGGCTGGGATAAGCTGAGAGCAGGGCTGAAGCTGGGGGCTGCAGCTTGCGCACACCGACTGAAAGAGCTGCACATTCCTCTAAGCAGCCAAAGCCCTCACATTGTTTTTGCTCCGGCTCCACAAAAGACCAAGCTCTGAACACACTCAGGCAGCCACCGATGCTTTGAAGGGGTTGAATGGAGTCCCTGGCCTCAGCTCGGCCTGTCTTCTCCTTTCCTTGCAGGAGTGGGTGGGTCGGAAAAAACTGTCCTGAACATACTGGGTCTCCTTGTGGTGATGGCTTAAAGGCCAAGTTCTCGAAGTGGTTTCATACAGCTGAAACTCACTCCACAAACCTTTAGCGCATGTGGTTCCATATTTACAGTGAGTGGTTTTCAGTTCACAAACACAGGACTGGGGGGTCAATGTTAAAAAACTACACAAAGGTGTAGAGAGAATTTACCCTCTTCTTTTTAACCTAACATACAGAGGGTGCCCCAAAAAATTTATCCACATTTTAAGAAAGAAGAAAACTATATTAATTGTAATACTCAATATACACCAATAACAAAAGATGAATACAAGTCACGTTTGACTTTTGCAATTACAAGAGGTGCTCAAAGTGGTTACCATCAGCATCCAGACACTTCTGATTACAGTCAACTACCGCTTGAGTATAGATAACATCTCTTAAAATGTGTATACATTTTTGTGGCACCCCTGGTATACATGTACTTTAAGAAGGTTTGGAAATAAATTTTTTTGGTCCCATTTTTGTTTTGTTTTGTTTTTAGCTGAGCCATCCTGCCACCTGTTGGCAGCTCAGCGGCAGCTCAGCTCAGGCCGGGCATCGAACCACTGTTGCTCAGAGCTCGCACTCTTTTTTTTTTTTTTTAAAGATTTTATTGGGGAATTGGAGAAGGGGAACAGCGCTGGGGAATCAGGGGAAGGGGAACAGACAAGTTGCTGTTGGTTTGTTCCTCAGTCTAGTTGTGGAGGACGTCGCCCCGCCGGCCCAAGCCGGCACCATCATTCCGCTCCTCCCGGGTGAGGCAGATCAGTCGCCGGCCTCTGGACGGCCGCTGGCCGCTCACGCTGGCTGCTGGCTACACACGGTAGCCCATGGCAACCCACTGCCACAGGGACTGCAGCCCACGCGGTCGCCAGCGACCCACGGCAGCCCAGCTCCAGGCCGAGCCGTTGTCCAGCATCCCAGCTGTGGAGAGCAGTGTTCACCGGCCCTCATATGTGGGATCCGAACCGGGGCCCTCTGGCATCCCAAGTGAGTTCTCAACCATCGCGCCACTCGGCCGGCCCCAGAGCTCGCACTCTTGAGCGAGCTCTTAACCAGCTGAGCCACTCGGCCGGCCCCTTTGGTCCCATTTTTAAAAGGTTTTTGTGTTTGTTTGTTTCTTTTTATCTTTCAAATGTCCCAGGACCTACAATAGCTCTCTACTAACGCATTAAATACAAATTCCTCAGTCAGGTACTCAAAAAACACCCTAGATCTAGCCCAAAACTAGCTGGATAAATCATAGATGTTGAGTAAATTTTTCTTGGACCAACGGAACTTGACTTTTCAGTTGACTATTTCTGAAAAGGTATTAAAATCTTGTAAAATCTAAGCATCCTGTGAGTCAAATGAGTGCTCAACAAACACTGATGGTGATTTTAAAATACACACTTTTAAATGTGAACAATTTTATTAACTTCTCTTTTGACAAGAATTGGTTATATTGCTGAAAGGTTCCACCCATGCTAAAACCCAAGGAAGAAAAAAGGAAGGGAAAGTAGGAGAAACACTTACTGAAGGTCTGCTAGACATCAGGCAATGTGCTATGCAGTCTCAAATACTTAATCTCCTTCTTAGGATTCACAGAGACCCTATGAAATAAATACATCAACATATGTAGGTTTCCCCTCTAGATGATCTAGTGGGAACATGTACAGAATGATGAGCTACCAAATAAAGGTAACCACGATCAAATCAAGTGCATTGTGCAACTTCTTTCTGCTGCAGTAATGGATGTGTGAATCCATTAATGAATAAATAAATCCTTTATAAGCACTGTATCCCCCTAATTCCAATGGTTAGAACTCATATTTGCAGATCCCATACGCAACGAATTGGTGGCCTACATATGTTTCCTACTGCTCTAACTAGTGTTTAACAGAACAAAACCTAAAATTTTATAATGTGTTAACCTTTAAGGAAGGCAAATTAGTCACCAGGATATAACTGACCCAACATCATCTACCAAATTGTAGTCTTTGTGGTATAGCCATCAACCAAAGGTTTATAAAGAACCCCATATAAGACTGGGACAGGCTCCCCCTAAAACTGTGACAGTGTCCTCTGCTGTCCTCTATCAATATTGATCACCTTGGGTTAAATCATCTATAGTCTTTCAAAGTATAGTATTTATTTAGAAGCAAGTTCAAAATATCCAAGAATAAAAATCTAACATTTTTAACAACAAGGAGAAATACATGCAGGTTAGTACTTTGGAAGGATCTTTATGGGCTTAGGAAAAAATCGTACAGACAGTCATCAGCTTTAAGTGACTATTTTGGAGGAGTGAAATCTGTGAAGCAGAAACTCTCACATGGTCCCTGTGGTGTATCTTAAGTGAGGCTACTTTTAAAACATCCTCGGGTTAAAATATTAGTATCTAGCAATCTAGCCACAGGCGAGTTACATAATGTCCTTTCACATCCATATTTGTAAAAGGAGGTTGAAATAAGTGATCTCTAAGGTTCCCTTCGATTCAATGGACATTTAAACATTCCAAGCAGATAGCTATCTTTTTATTTGAAAATATCTTTATGACCTCTCTTGACTTGTTGCATCACTTAATCTCATAGTAATATCGATGCCTATAATAAAAGTTTTATGGCGAACACTAACCACACTCAATCATTCTATGGTTGGGGCCAATTTTCTCTAGTTTGAGCCTCTCTGGGGCTGGAGAACAAATGACCAGTGTTTTCTACACACAGGAAAACCCTTCATTAACTATATTGGAATCCTGTCATTAAGTCACCCCTTACTCTTCCCTTCCGCAGGCTAAAACAACCCCAACTCCTTTAATCATGTAGAACCTTTTCTCTAGAATCTAGTTAATTATTTTACCTCTACAGAGAGTAAATTAATCTACCCAATACTGTCAGCTAAAACAATGATTTGTGCTACCGCAGGATGAGAGAAATTTGAGCATTTCTTTTAATTTGATTACTTTCCAGAGGTTGCAATTTGTTTTTGCTAAAGCTAATTAATGACCCTGAATCACCCTCCTCAGGTTTCATAGCAACACTTTAAGCTAAAATCAGAAAGAATGAATTTTAAAAGTACATGGAAAGTTTTGGAAAATTCCAAGAACTTGCACTTTTTGGGGCCTGAAAAAAAATAGCACAAAAGAGCAAGGCATATTGGGATGTGAGCAATAGGCCCGCCCCAGGGAAGAGTCTTTCCTCAAATGAAGACTACAATTAGGTAAATTGAGTCATACGTCAGCATGCCAACAGCATCCAAACAGGCCACTGCCGGCCCTATTTTTAAATACCTTCAGGGAAAGTTTTACATCCTCCTTTGGTTGCCCCAATGCCTACATTAGTGTCACAGTCAAAAAGTACTTCCTTACGGATAATTATACTCTTTCTTGCTGCAACTTAAATTTGTTTTCCTCGTTCTACACACCAGGGAAATAAATGAATCTATGCCTAACAGAATAACCTTTTGATTTGAGTCCAGGATATATTCCAAATGATAAAAGACAACCCAGTAAAAAAATTGGGTCAAACCTGGAACCAACATGTTGGCAAAAAAGATATACGGATGGCAAATAAACATTTGTAAAGATGCTCAACATCCTTAGTCATTGGGGAAGTTCAAATGGAAACCACAATGAGATACCACTACATACTCACTAGAAAGACTAAAATGAAAAAGACGGAGCATGCCAAGTGTTGGGTAGCATATAGAGCTACTGGAACACTCATCCTCTGCTGGTGGGAATATGGAATGGTACGATCACTTTGGGAAAAAATTTGGCAGTTTCTTAAAAAGTTAAATGTACACCTCCCATACAACCCACTCATTCCACTCCTAGGTGTTTATCCCAGTGAAATGAAAGCATATGTGCCCGCAAAGACTGGTACATGAATATTCCTAGCACCTGTATTTGTAATAGTCAAAACTAGATGGTAAAATTTCCAGCAACAGGGGAACACATAAACAAATCGGGCTTTACCCATACAGTGGAGTGCCATTTGGCGGTAGAAAAGAACAAGTTATTGATATGTATAATAACATGGATGGATCTCAAAATTATTAGGCCAAGTGAAAATGCCACACAGAGTAAATGCATAACGCATGATTCCCTTTACAGGGGACGCTTGAACAACCTGTAGTGATAGAACGTAGAACAGCAGAACAGCCGTTGCCCAGTGATGGGGCTGGGGCTGCTGGAGGAGGTTACCAGGGGCTCAAGGAAAACGTGGAACATGGATACGCTCTGTTCACTCTCTTGAGAGTGGTGACGGTTTCATGGGTGTATAAACTTATTAAATTGTACACTGTAAACATGTGCATGTTATTTTCTATCAATTATATACCTCAATACTGCTGTTTTTCAGAATAACCTCACACATACATTAGAAAAGTTAAGTCATACATCCTGTCTTGTTTCCCTTTCTTGGCCTCTAGTACCATCTCCAAAACATCCCGGATTTTCTCTTCCTCAGATTAAACAAGCCCAGCTATTTTCTTTGAACTTGTATAACCAGAATTAACTTTTCCTTATGCTGTCTTCAAGAATCAAATCAATAAATTCTTAAATCCTAACAATCATATAAGAATTAAAAAACAAAAACTTTTTCTTGCAGGACAATGTTCCAGGTTTTCCTCATGCTCTTCTAGGACTGGCTCAGAGACAGTAAGTGACTTGGCCAAGCTTACAAAGGGAGTGAATGGACAAGCTGGGATTCAAAGTCAGGTGTGTGTGGCTCGAGAGCCTGCGCTAGTTGCAAAAACCAGTATGCCCCAACTGTAAGATAGTCTGAACAACAATAACACATATTAAAAGAAATTCATAGGCTTGAACAACATATATTAAAAGAAATTCAATTTTATTACTTGTATGTACACTTGACAAACCATTCAACCAAGTAATGCCCAATTTGTTGGGACCAGCTTTAGTAAACTCGTCTGCATTTAGCAGTAGGATTTTCCATTTGGTTATTAAGGCAAAACAGGTTCTTTTCTCCATCTGGAGTAGATTAAACCTGCTTCCTAATATCTTTTTATTTTATTTCGATGTTTTGCTTATTCCATAGTGAAAAGGTAATTTCAACCCATCCCAATTTGAATCATACCGAATTCTGAAAAAACAGAAACCAAATGAGTGCACTATGATTTAATATGTCCACATGAATGCACAATGGAGACTGCTGTGCAAAGTTTGAAGATGAAACAAAACGGATCACACATACCCTACCACTAATTAAAAATATACTAGTGTTACAAGTATACGATTTCAGTGGTGGTGTTATCTCTCTTCGGAAACAAGGTACATTACGATATGGCTGAAGCCCTCCAGCATTTAATTAGGTTACTGATTATAAGGAGAATCACATTACTTTTAAGTCCTTCCCTGGATTGTGACTAAGGCTTAATACATTAATTTCATGGTAACTGTATTTTAAGATGAGGAACATGCCAATAAAGAATTCTAGTCACATCCTCCAACATGTCTATATGACATTTACTAGAAGAAAATCATTGCTCATTCTCACTGCTACTTTTAGTGGCCAAGAGATACTTTAAACTGCTTTTTAAGCATACGCAGCATTCAAGAGAAGCTTAGCAGGTGTACATGTGAATATGAAAAGAAACGAGAAAATCACTAAGTTTGACATTCATTATTTCCATTTGAATTCAATTAATAAATTTAGCTTCAATTCAGTATCATCTTACTCCCCAGATTCCCTCCTCACCCATCCAAAAAAAAAAACAAAACTCAGTGCAAATTGTATGAGTCATTCTTCAATCATGCCAAGGACATAACCTTCAAACTAAGATTAAAAATAAAGTGCCATGTGTGAAATTCAATACTGTTTAACTTCTGGGTGCTAAAATCTAATAAATATACATTTCAAAAGAAAATTAAACAATCTAGTTCACTTCCGTTCATTTTCATGATTTCATCAGTAGATTTCTATGGCTTTGGCTACATTTGCTAGTATTTGGATCTGGGGTAAATTGGTGGAATTTGGCATCATTCTGTTTATAATCAGTATCACCAGTTTGTACATGGCACAGAAAAGTTCTCCACTCCCTTCTATCCTTCAAAGCATTTCATTTATTATGCAAATGATTATTTTGACAAAACCATTAGAAGACCATGAAGAAGAAAGTAAAGAAACCTTATTTTTTAAAACACCCCTTTCACACCAGACTGCTTTAACCACCCAAGCTATTTCTGGCAAAATCTTTATTTCCTAAAAGAATACATTTTTTTTTAATTCCCATTTTTCTTACCTATGAGAAGGTCAAGGCTTGTTTTCACTAGTTTCACTCAAAGTGAACTTGCATATTTTAAATTTACCTTAACTTCTTCCTAACTTCTCATAGTTTCTTGCTTTTTCTAACAAAAATACTAAATTTATACATGAGAAAGGTATTGCTGAAACCATGGTGAATGTTTCACAACTATCTTCAAATGAGGGTAGAAATAAGCACACACACACAGTCTTACAGGGAAAAAAGAAGCATCTTTCAGGCAGAGTTCTAAGTTCAGGGCTTTCACAGTTAACAAGAAAAAAAAAGTTTCCTTATTTGGAATGGGGCTATTTTCAGACTTTCTTTTTTTTCTATCTTAAAATTCATATTGCAGCTATGTCACAAGGTAACATGTTTGCAGGGCTGGAGAATTTTGTAGGCTTAACAAAATAAAAAGACAGAGCCCCATCATCAGTGAAGCTGGAAGAGCTAGTTAGTTGAATCACTCGTCAAGAGTCTTATAGCAAAAATGGGTTGGGCTGAGGACAGAACCTAACAGGAAAACATAAGGTCAGATTCGAGTTTAATTTGGTAAAGAAACATGTGCTTGGCTATTTAATGGCAGCCAGATACCAAATATGAGGTTAACTTAATGCTAATTCTAGTCATAGACTGTTTCAATGCCACTGTTTGAGAATCAGAGCCATAGATGCTACTATTCCAGCCATCAAGAGATCCTAGTCCCCCCTCTTTTGTTACATTTGTGGAAAAAGTGTCTATAGTTTTTCAGAATCAGTCATTTTCAAGAGAGGGCTCTTTTCCAATCTCAAACTTCCCAGTAAGCCCAGATGACGGCGGCAAAACAGGCTCTTCATCTTGTATGCAATAAGGTTCTCTATGCTCACAGTCTCACAGTTCTTAAAAAGGTGCTTAATGCCTTTCGTGCAACAGCAATCCCATTCAAATTAAAGCAGACCACAGAGCCGAACCCTAAGGTATTTCCAACTATGACCAAAGTACTGGAACTGCCAAGAAGCAAGTTTGTTTCATTCATTCATTCATTCATTCATTCATTTCATGGTGAAATACATATACCATTAAATTTACACATTCTTAAGTGTACAGTTCCAGTGGCATTAAGTACATTTACCGAGCAGTTTTAAAGCATTGTAAACTCTGGCCTCAGTGTCTAATTACCCAGTCATTCACTGGTTGATACTCACGGCTTCACAGAGATAAATGTCATTCTATTCCCAGGTAACCTCTTGGGTAAGTATTCAAAGTCAGAGTTCATTCAACACACTAGGGTTTGTATGCTTTGGGGTGAAAACCAAGCATTTGTCTATTTCCTTCCACAGAGAAGATAGGAACTCTGAGAGTCTCTTCCTTACCATTAAACTTTCAGAAAATAAGGAGCCTACTATTCCCTGACCTTTGGGATTTTTCCAAACATCAGACTACAGTTCAAAACACAGACAAGAAACTATCCAAGGAAAACATACCCCCAAGTGAACAGGATATAAACAAAGCTGTAACCAGGTAATTAATGGTAGGGACTGGACCCTTCTCACTTCTCTGATAACAATCTGGCATTTTATCAGGAGGGTCTTTTATCTGGAAGGATTCACTGTGTTCTGCTGCCTGGAACTATTCTGGGAGGGACAAAGACAAGCTTTCATCTTAGAAAGGAAATGGAACCACATCTAGAAGTGGTAAGGAAGAGTCAAAGCTGTAAAAAGACTTCCAAGTCTTTCCTTGCCAGAAGGGAGAGGTAAATGAAAAACAGGATGCCCATCTCACTGAAGCACAGGAGCAAAGTCTGGCGGGGATGGAGTCACTGCAGGCCTCACCCAGGCCACACGTGTGAAGGTGGCAGCTTGCTTCCTGCCTTTGTTCCAAGTTCTGTACCCTCTCCCCAGGACCTGGCCTTATTCCATCTCTAACACTTCGCCCGACCAATGTCTTCTCTTTCTATCAAAACCAAAGAAACATAAACGAATGAATATTAGGGTATAAATGAGTAGTAATAACTTAAAGCGATATACCTCACAGTGGGATTTCCATTTTAGAAGGAATCAAAACCATGTAACTTAAAAGAATGAAAGTCTAACTGTAAAACTTCAGTGTTCAGCTCAAAACGGAGGCAACATCTGAGAAACGTGGGTGGGTAGAAGGCACTGTTTAAGACTTCTCAAATCACTTCATTTAGCTTTCAACTACCCTAGGGGTAAAGCTGGCCAGGGTGAATGGCTACAGTAGGGTTAGAATCTGGCCCTCTGAGTGGTTTATTCCTAAGGGAAAAAGAGAGTGCTATGGGAGTACCTGTTAATTGGTAGTAGAAAGCATTTCCTTATTCCCCCTTCAAACATGGCCACTCTGCTCAGACCTTGTAACAACATATCACAAAGTGGTTGTGGAAGGACTCGGGAAAAATAGGGCTTTGAATCCCCATCCTACTTAAGAGCCCAGGACTATTTATCCAAAGTTGAGCCAGAGTGGCTGGCCAATTCCAATAGCCACAGCCTGGAGTTTATAATCCAGAGCACAGATTACCCAGTGATACTAGTGTCCTTCCGTCAGGTTGTGCAGCAATCCTGCGGAGCCTGCTTGGTTCACATCAAGAGCCCTCATGGCAGTTCACAGTGGTGCAGACAAGGGGGAGGGTGCTAGGAAGTCACTCTGCTGGTCAGTTTTCAACAGGGGAGTCTATCAGGACACGGCTTTCTAGTGCTACTTCAGGGACGTGTTCAACCATGCAACAGGACGCAAATCCCGTTTTAGTCTTTTCAAGTTTTTCCTAAATCCAGTTATCATTCTGGCTGTAAATTAAATTCTGATGTCTTAAATCATGCAGGGAAAATAAAATGGGTAAGAAGTGATTGAATTATATTAATTATACGACACTGAAGCTCAGCTAGAAAACAAGAATTCCATTTCTTAGGTTTCTCTTCACTAGACTTATGCAGGTTATAATTAGTATTAAATGAATTTTACTTTTCATTTTATCCAAGCTGAAAAGATGCGGAGCCTTAAACTCCAGCTTTACAAGACAAAGAGATTTTTTTTCCTGGATATAAAAATGAATGCAGTCAAGCAAAAAACAAACTAACACTACTCACCCATCACCTAGGAGGACAGCTTAAGGAACTTACTTGGTTTAGTGTTTGAAAATATTTTCTACCCACTGCTTTGTAAATTATTTTCTTGTCTGTATGACACATCCTTCAGTAACAATTCAGCTTTTCCATGGCTACCTAGATACATTTCCATCATTTCTACCAAAACAAATGGCTCTTTCCTGTATAATTGTAAGAATCAAAAAGGCACAGGCTTATGTACACAGTAGCACCCTTCATTCACACAAATATATATTTTGTTAATGCCCTGGACACTGTGCAGACTGAACAGAAAAATCTCATTCGTGTGGACCCGTCTAATTCCGATTTTGTGACTATTCACACTAAGGCTGAGCTTATAACATTTAACTTTGGAACAGACAGTTTTAAAGTTAGGAGAAATGTGGCCATCTCTTGGGAACCGGTGGCCAGGACAAAAATATCGCAGACCAGGAATTCTCCCTGATGCAAAAAAAAAAAAAAAACCAAAAACAAAAAAAAACCCCGAAAACCAAAACCAAAAAAACCCAGGGGGCATATCTCATTGTCAGGATGCCTTCCAACAGGTTTTGGCTAGTAACTTTCAGTTAGTGAAGGAGGGAGGTGGGACTGTGTATATGAAAAACATAAAACTGAGAAACAAAGGGGGATTTCAACCCATCTCAGAGGCTTCGTGGGATGGATTATCAACTAATATGTTAACCAGATGCTATTGTTATCCACCTGCTAGAGCAGTTCCCTAAAGTTACTAAATGCAATTTGGAGCAGCGAAATTTTCATTTCATAATATTCAGTAATTTGAACACTTCACTGATTCAGACTTGCCTTTCTTTCCAAATAAGTTTAGGGTTACATATAAGAAAATGTTAACAGTTTTTAAAAAAAATTTCAACATGTATTTATATTTCTGTGATTCTAGTTTCTTTCTAAGAGAGTAAAAGGAGGATGATCACGTAAGCTGTGTGTGAAAGTACTTCGTAAACTTCGAAGTCTTATATAAATAAGTTTGTTACTATTTTTTTTTTCTTTCAACAACCCTGAAGATTTGCAAAATTATGTGAAGTTTCAACAGTGGGAACTTAGGATAGTAAACACAGATGGAAAATATATTTTCTAATAGTTTAAAAATTATACATAAATAGGAGCCCACAAATAATCTCACTAAGATTTGTGTTTCTTAACCTCAAGGCACATTTTCTCTTTGCTAAGACACTTATAACTGTACAACGACCCACCATTTCCTATTAGAAGGAAAATTTCTTTTTTAAGACATTCTCAGTATTTCTCAAGAATCTCAGAACTTCAGTTGAGCCAGTTTTATTTAGCAACCTGTCACAACCACTTGGGCTTAACTGCAAGTTTTTCTTCCTTTTCTACTGATTTCAGATTAGAAAATGAGACCACTGCCAAAGCAATGCCTAAGAGGGGTGGTGGGGGAGATATCCCAGGAGAGCCAAGTAAGACCAAATGTTTGTTATTTAAAACTGCAGGTTAATTTGGGCATGTTGAGACTAGCTAGCCATATTCCACAGCTATAGCATCATGAAGAGATGAGTAGAGGGGTATATTGTAGTGTTAGGCCCTAGTATAGCTAAGGGAGCAGCGAAGAGTGTGGGTTCTAGAGCCAGGCCGCCTGGTTCAAATCCAGGCATCATCACTTACTAGCAGTATGACTTAGGGCACTTTTCTAAACTTCTTATTGCCCAACTTTCCCTCTCGGTAGGATGGGAATAACAACATTATGGAACTCAAAGTGTTGTCATCATATTTAAATGAATTAATATATGTACAAGCTGTGATCACAAAATACAGTGAATGCTGCTATCGAGTGCCATCCAATGGAAAAGCAGAGATCTTCAATACGGGAAGCGGCACATCGAGCCTTAGTAACAGTGTGTGACAAGGTTCAACTTGTTCAGTGCAGTCAGTCGGGTGTGAGCTACGGTTGAGAGAAGGTGTGTTTTAAAGTGTGCCGTAAATCATGGATAATGAACAACACATTAACATAAAATGGGCAAACAGTTTCATCCTCCATCATGACAATACTCTGTGTCAAATGTTGCTTCTGGCACAGCAATTTCCATCAAATAAAAACATTACGGTGTGTGTCCTCACCCACCTATTAACCAAATCTGGCACCATGCAACTTCTGGCTCTTCACCAAAGTCAAAATGACCATGAAAGGTAAACATTTTGAATCGATTCAGGACATCGAGGCAGCCATGACAGTGTAACTAAAGATACTCACAAAAGAACACTTCCAGAACTGCTTCAGAAAGTGGCAAGAATGATGGGATAAGTGTATTTGAACCAAGGGGGAGTATTTTGAGGGGGGTTAATAGTAATGTGTCTTTTACTGTAAAACATTTTTAAAAAATTTAAACAGTCACAGTATTTGCTGATTACACCTCATAAGTAGAGTAGGTGTCTCCATGGAGAGAGCGTCCATGCATGATGGCCTATATTTTCTCTTATAAATAAGCGGTGATGCAAGTAGGGACATTGGGTTTGGGCAATGGCACAAAATAGACCCACAGTAAATATATTTAATAGATGGATGAACTGGTGATGAAGAGTGGTCACAAAATAAACTGAAAGGCAAGGATGAATGATGAAGAAGAGAACATCCGTAACTGGTTTGGAGGGGAGGCAAGATGAGAAGTTAAGAGTCTCAATGTTCAAGGTGAGTGAGAAAAATTAGATACAAAGGGAAAAGTAAGAGGGGGACTGTATCTTGTGTAGTTGATGTGACTAACGCAGCTTGTTTTAAGTAGAAGATTATAAAGAGACTGGAAAGGGTCAAGGCCCAGAGAAGAGGGAGGCAAAAACTGCCAGTCCGGGAAAGATAACCAAAACATGCTATATCATTATTTTTCCTTGTCCTCATTTTAAGCCTATTATAATTTATCTTTACATTCTTACTCTATTCCCTAATTGATATTTCTGCCTAAAGAGAAAAGAAAAATACATGTTTGATCTTAAAATGTTTCTTACCATGTAGGATAAGATGACTGTGTACTTACTAGTCAGCATGTGTGGCTTGGTACTGTCACATCCTTCAATTCAGTATTATTTAGCTACAGCGTTTGAGAAAATAATTCAGACTAAGAAACTAAAAGTCTCCTTAGCGAAAACATTATTAAAGTGTTTTAAATTTTAATTATTACTAAATTTGTAATAATTTTCTCACTACTGTTCATTATTTCCATTAGACTTAAATGCAACACTTGGAGGAAATACTGTTCTTTATTTAAGTTACCAAAGATACATCATTGATAGTTTCTCCTGTTAAGCAGCAACCCATTTATTTTGTTAATTTCCCGGGTCACCCTTGGTTCAAGTGGAAGCAAAGCTCTTTAAGATGACTTCCAAGTTATAAATCATATGAGTCAGACAATTAAGTTCGCAAACTTATCCTAGAAAAAGTGCTACACACGTCATTGCTGAATACCACTACGGTCAGCTTCAAAGTACTCCCCTTGGGAAGCTATGCACCGATGCCAGTGCTTAGTTCACCCTTCAAAGCAATTTTGAAACTCTTTTTCTGGAACGGCCATCAGAGTTGTCGTACTACACTTGATGTCCTGAATGCCATCAAAATGTTTTCCTTTCAATATTTCCTTTATCTTCAAGTAAAAAAAGAAGTCATTAGGGTCCAGATCAGGTGAGTAGGGAGGGTGTTCCAATACAGTTATTTGTTTCCTGGCTAAAAACTCCCTCACAGACAGTGCCGTGTGAGCTGGTGCATTGCCGTGATGTAAGAGCCATGAATTGTTGGCAAAAAGTTCAGGTTGTCTAACTTTTTCACGCAGCCTTTTCAGCACTTCCAAATAGTAAACTTGGTTAACTGTTTGTCCAGTTGGTACAAATTCATAGTGAATAATCCCTCTGGTATCAAAAAAAGTTCAGCAATGTCGTTGCAACAAATTCACAAACTTAATAGTCAGACTTCATAAAACTGCCTTTCACAATCTTCCCCTTGTTAGATCCTGCTTTCTACACAGTGGACAGCATGACTCTTCTGTCCTTTTGCATGAGCAGCTAATCACCATGGGGGATTTCTCAAAGTTCTTGAGATGGCAAACTGAATTCCCACACTCTTTTCCTGCCTTGCCACTTGGAAAAGTCTCCTGAACTTCTCCAACCGATTGACTCACTTCCCCTTGTTTATAGGCCCTTGGTCCTTGGTCCAGCTGTCATATTATGTGGTTAACATACTATATGTCAGGTTCACAAGCATGGGTTTTATCTCATTAACCAATCGGTAAGTTCCTCAAGGATGAAGACCTTTTCTCTTTGTTTGCATCTTACCTAATACTAGCTAGGTATATAATGGATGTTTTACAACTACTTGATTAATCTATTAACTGACTGGATTCTGAATTTTAAGAGCGAACGCCAGCAACAGGCCATGGATTATCATCGTCAGAAATTTCACCTAAGAATGAGGCCGTTTGCCGATCCACTCACTTGTTCTAACATGACCTGAATTGGCCTATTGAAATCACAGATAACACTGAAGCAAAGCTGGTCCCTACAAGTTTTATTTTTCTAGCTTGCTTTGTCAATGCATTCCATAAGAGGTGAACTCCTCATTCCTTTTGCTCAAAAATGTTTTTAGAAAATGGTCTTAAAGAGATCTGACACCACAGATGAATTTGGTGCGGCCCCTCTCTAAGAACTGAGAGATATAAATTGGTGATAGATGACAGAGCATCTTTTTATGCCAGAACTCTGCAAAAAAGCCACACAACACAGAAACATGATTTCACTCCACAGGAGGAAACTCAGCTACCCCGGGGTGGAATTCTAAAATTCAAGGGCCATAAGCACAGCCCTCCAAATAAAGCACTAGCCAGGCAGGGTTTCACCAGCATTAGAAAACAACTTTCCAATCTCTGCTTTTTAGGTCCTCTCTTACATAAGGCCTAAAATTCTATCGCCAGAACTTTATTCCTTTATTTCAAAATGTGTGTCTCTGTAATACAACAAACAGTTCCAAGGAAGGTAATGACTAGGGTCATTTACATATCTGCATGAAAGCAAGGAGTGGGCACAGGTTTGGCTTGCAGGCAACGAGGAAAATTTAGCAGCTAAAAAAACCCTGAGCAAAACTGAACACCTTGACAATCTCGCCCAAAGCCTGACCTGGTATCATAGCCACACTAGTAAAACCAAAGGTTAGGGTTTCCACACATTGATGAATGGCAAGTCCCGTCTTTCACCCATCCATTGTGAGCAGATCAGGATGGTACAGGGAGACCTAACCTTCCATCCCATTCTCTAAGGCTCATAGAATTCAGCAGTAACCACATGAAGGGCGGAGCTCCGGACCTGTAGGCTCGCCAGGTGGGTAGAAATTCTACATAAACAGCACCAGCAAAGCCCAAATTCTCAGCTGTTTCTACTTGTAATGGGCTAGGCTTGGGGATTCCGGTACTCTTGTGACGGGCATCTCTGTTCAAAGATGCTCCTTTGGGAAGTTTGGGCAACAAAGAGTTATCTATTTTAATCACTTTCAGGAAAGCATCTCTGACTTTTCTCAAAGACTCAGATGTTCCTTGTACTTGTCAGAAAACAAATGTGGCTTAAGCCCACATCTGGAATGGAGAAAAATATAGCAACAACAATGAAAAGAAGATAATTAAATTAACAAGGAATGCTTTTCAGACATAACATCCCATAGGCCAAAACAAAACAAAAAAATGTTTTCATAACTATCCAGAACAAAGTTATAGAAGTCACTGAGAAGCTCAATTTAAGTGGATTAACTGCTGGAGGGCACCATGTAGGGGCAGACCACCGTGACCTTGTGGGCCATCCACAGAATGGCATCCCAACTTCTTTTCTTTGGGACATGGAAGGACTTATAAAAAAATGTACAAATATATGTTACATCTTTAAAGGAAGGTTTATCATTTCATTCACTGCACATAGCTGAGTTGTTCAGCTATTCTGAAATAAGAGATCTCAAAAAGATGTACTGATGGTCCTCTAGCCCAACCTCAGATGCATTGCCCAATGTATAATCAGTTTTCCTTGAACAGTTTCAATGACTGGCAGTTCAGTATTAGGAAAATCTGTTTATTCTCCTGATGGAGAATGCTAACTTTCACAAAATTCTTCTTCATGCTGAAACCTGAACTCTATCTCATATTTTCCCATTGGGAGCACAAGAGAGAAATGATGTGTCTTCTGCCATATGGCAGTGTCTCAAGTATGTAAAGACCTTTACCATGTTGCCTTTACGTTGTTTCTAGTCTAACTATTTCCAGATGTTTAGCTTCCTCCTCATCTGGGTCACCTCCTCTGTATAAATACTAGTTTATCAGTGACCCTCCTAAAATGGGAAGCCCAGAGCAGAGAAACATAATAAGCAAAATGATGTGTGTTTGTCTGAGCAGCAGAGTTGAGGGGTCCCAAAGCCTTCACTATCTGGAAGCAGCAACTATCACACTGCTTCCTTGGGGCTCACCAAGAAATCCCACTCCCCAAGATTTTTTCATAAAAACTGTTATGAAGCCAGACAACTCTCATTTTGTAACCACGCATTTTTTACTTTGATTTTAAAAATCAGAATGTGACACATTACCTCTATTAAATAGTATCTTGATAGTCTCAGCCCATCAATCTAGTCTTCCATGGCTATTTTGAATCTTATTTTTCAATTATATCACACATATCGAATAAAAACGAGTACAGAGAATAATATGACAGTCAACGACTTGCCCAGAACCCAGCTTAAGAACACATTACAAATAAAATTGAAGCTCCTAGTACAGGCTCCCTCCATTCCATTCCCTTCCTCTCCAGCCACACAGAGGTAATGGCCACCAGCCTAAATTTGGGTTTGTCACTCTCAAGCTTAAAGACTCTTTTGAATTTTTATTCCATCACCTATGATATTTATGTTATATACAAACCTAATAAGCACGAAATCTAGTCTGTCTTCATTTAAGTAATTCAAATGTTGAATAAAGCAGCATTGTTCTCATTTATCAGACTAGTAATCCCATCAAAACAATGAGGTGACTCAGGCATGACTTATTTCTTAGGGAATTTTTACTTGCTCTCAGCAAATAAAGTATGAATCATTTGCAAGTAATACACCGAATGATCCAGTCTGAAAACGATCAGTATCAACACAATTGTTTGGTCACTGATAACAATATGCCTTTCCCCTTTCTTTCAAAAATCTTGCTGTAAGCTCCTAGCATATTGTGCCCACCCCACATTTCCCCCAAATTACTGACATGGTTCCAGGTTCACCTGCACTCGAGGCTGCAGGTTCTCTGGGTCCCAGGATTTGCTTCCTGAACAGGAGGCAGTGCTCTTTTTCTGCCACCTCACCTACATCTGCCTTCAGGGCTTCCTCCCAGTTTACTGGCAGAGACAAGCCAAAGCAGGAGTTCAAAAAGTCTGCCTTCTCTCTATCCCCATTGTACTGCCAACCGCTTCCTCTATTTTTCTTAACAAGAAAATCAAGGAGCTTTTCTCTGCTATTTTTAAGCAGGATTATTCCCATTACACAGACTGACACCCCGAAGCACAGAGGGGCCCTCCTATTTACGCCACATTAGTTGAGAGGCTGTCCGCCACGTTTTGGCTTGTTTATAATTTTAGGACTTGCAACAAAAAAATGGCACCTCCCACCTTCTTCTATCCTTATACAATCCAGGCTCCTTCTCTAGTTCTAAAGCCTGCAGCAGGGTAGCTACGAGGCGGGTCTCCAGAGCAGTCACTGGACAGCAGTCAGAGGAGAGTTCAGAGTCCAGGAAGGCCTCAGGTCACAGGCTCATCAGGCCAGAGAGAACCTAGGTAATATCCAATATCTTAGTTTGATAGAAAAGGCAACAGAGGGTCAGAAAGGTGATGTCAAAATAAAAGTAAATGTCAAGACCTCATATTAGATCACAGGCCACGCAAAACACAAAACCCAGCCAAGCTTCCTTTCTCCATAACTGGTAACCTGTGAGATATGAAATGTGGCTGCAATATTGTAGGACTGAAGTCCCTGAAGTACTTCAAACATACACAGATCTGCTAAGACACCAAATGTCTCAATTCATAATTAGTTTCATTTTTAGGTTAATAATTCAGTCTCTGTTACTAAACCTGGGCTAGGCAGAGAAAGGTACCAAAAAACAAAAGCAAACCAGAAAACCCATACCTGCTTCTGCATGGAAAGAGATTAAGATTTATTTGGAGAGAATAATCATGGGGGGTATAAATTACAGTATGATAACAGTAATGAGGAGTAGCAAGATAAGATGTTTAAGTAACAAAAGCTACAGCCCTTCAGAGGGAGAGATGATTAGAGCCAAAGTGGAGAGCGTGAAGGGCGTGTCTGTCTGCCCAGCAGAGTTTCCACTGTTCTCTGCCTCATTTATCTCTCTATAAAGCAAATCCTGCCCTCTATTTATCCTGCCTTCTATTTATGTACAAGACAGAGCCAATAGAAATGTGCCTCACAGCCTTGAGGGAGAGTTCCCAGTATTACAATAAAAAATGAAGGTAGAAGCCAGCTATTGTCTACTGAAAAAAACCCCAGCTCTACACTATGAAAAACAAGTTCTTTCAACTTCATAATCTGGGTAAGGAGTAAAGTGATAATCCTTGAATTATGTAACTTTCAAGGAAAACAAGAGTCAAAATTATTTCCCAATAGCATAGGCTTAAAATGCTTAACTAACTCTTAGCTTTTGTAACTAATCTCTTTTTAAGACTGATACAAGCCAAAGGTTCCGTGAAATGGTTTAAAAATATATCAAACATGTATTTTCGAAACAAAATTTTAAATTAATTTTTATTTTTCAATTACAATTGACAGTCAATATTATTTTATATTAGTTTCAGAATAGTGGTTAGAAGTTCATATAATTTGCAAAATGATCCCCCCATAAGTCTAGTACCCATCCGGCACTACCTAATTTTTTTGATTGTTGGCTAGATTTTTCAGTATCTCAGCTGAAAAAGTTTCTACTGCCTAGGTTCCTACAGGTGATTTCTACCACCGTGTGTTTAATGAAGATTGTTATTTGTACCTCAATCTTTTTCAGAGAGAAGAAAAGCAGATTTCACTGAAAATTTATCTAAAGCAAACAATGACTGAAATGATTTGGGGAAAAACATCCCGAAAGTCATTTGCAATGAAAATAAGCAAAAAAAAAAAAAGAAAAAAGCAGGTGGGGAACCTCTTTTTAAAGCACCCAAGGGGGTGGCTGGTTAGCTCAGTTGGTTAGAGTGTGGTGCTGATAACACCACCAAGGTTGCTGGTTCGAGTCCCACAAGGGCCACTGTGAGCTGCACCCTTCTTCTTAAAAAAAAAGCACCCAAGAGTGAATAAAAGGCAGTAGAGGGATTTCTCCTGCAGATATTAATCTGATTCTGAGACTTCAGTTATCAGCAATAGAAGGCACATTCTGTCTCAACTGATACCTGAGATGCACAGGTACCACATTGGTCCAGAGAGGGTAAAAGAGCTTGGTTCAAGTGTCACCGCTTGTGAATAAGTGGCAGAGCTTAGACAGAACCAGGTCTCCTGGAGTCCAGGGCCTTTGCCCTGTTTAGGGCTCCATGGTGTCGCTTGGGTTTGGGGCATATTTGGTTTCCTTACAACTCTTCAATTCAAACTTGAAACTTGCTTGTGGAAGGGAATTCAAAGGTGCACGTCCATAGATACTTGGGTCTCTAGAAAGCCCCAGACAAGTGGGCACTGGCAAGCTGTATTCAGGGAGCCAGCTGGGGTCCCTTTTGAAGCATGAGTAACTCTGCTTTGTGGTATTTGAACTGAAGGGTGAACGGCCTTAAACTGAAAGCATCATATTCATATGGTAAAGGGCTGTGTATCTGGATCCAGCAAAGCATCAGGGACATAAAATATACTGGATCAAAAACAAAAACTTAGAAACAAAACACTGGGATTAGCATTATCATTTCTGTTCCAAGATGATGCAATAATCATTACTGCACACATGCATAACTTGGGAAAATCCAAATCAGAAACTTCTAAGATTTAAGTCAATAAAGACAATCAACCAAAATTTAAGTTTATACTCCCAAATGTGGGATAAGGAACCACAATACTAATGATACTTACAAACACCTCACAGAGAGGAAGGAAATGGCAGGTAAATATACATAAATCAAAAGGAAATAAAAAAACTGTTGTTGGGGCCTTTAATCTTCTCATTGTGCAATTCACTTGAGCAGTCAAAGTAAACTCTGTGCTACTCCCATGAGCTGAAAAATGTCTCTTTGGCTGAAACTCACAGTGTCCAAGGGCCTGATTAGAGCTCTTCTAAGTACATAAATTAACATCAGCAATGCTACAAAAATAAAATACCACCCATCCACTTGTGCATGTATCTATCTTTTTCAGCTGTTATCCCAAGTCAGAACAGCCCAATCTTTACTATGACGAGAACCACAAGTGCTGTCTGAAATGACAGGTTTTATGATCAATCTTTTACTTAGTTCATGATTCATTTTCTCAGAAATAATTTAAATCAAATGTAGACAGTTTTATCAAATTCACTATTAAAAAAAAATCTGTATATGGTTCACCTTCCCAGTGTGATTGTGAACATTTTAGGGTAGCACAGAGTTGTTCCTACAGTAGGCTGATGAAACACAAAAGTAGGTTTTCTCCCTCTAAGTCTAGGATACTGCCACTGAACCACAGAAGATGATCAAGAAAAGCCACCCTTCCTCCATACCTGGCCATGGACCAACCCCATCACCCCAGGCAATGATCCCACAGATATGAGCCTAAAGGAATGGCAGCATCCAATCAAGCCACTGGCACTACTGAAAAAGCAAAGTGAGGAGTAGATCTCATTGCTGGTGGGCACATGACTTCAATGTCCTCAAAATGGCCTGTGCTCAGATCCACTGACTCTGGATACAGGCTCCTCATTGCTCCTAGTGGCATAAACTTCAGCGAACATGGGGCCTACTCGGTGTAGCTCAAGCTCTTGGCTACACAAAAGGGAGCTGGTTATTTTGGTGTACTAGAACACTCTTGACAAGCCCTGTACTCTTGAGTTCATTTTCCAGCTCTATAACTGACTCACTTTCTAAACCTCAGTTTCCTCAGTAGGAAAATGGGGGTGATAACACCTATTCTCAGATACATCGTAATCATTTTGTCCAGTTCAGTGACTGGCAAATAGTTAAGGCTCAGCAAAGGCTGAGCTTCTACTACCTACTGACCTCTCTGCTCAGAATACTTTCTCTTTCTTGCTTGTTCTCTGCATTTTGGGTCAAAGTCTACTTTTTATAAACCCCCTGAATAACCTAACCAAGGACCAGGTATGACCCTACTACCATCTAGTTTATTAAAATCATCTCTGTGTGGGTGGGGACAGTTCTGATAATGTGTAAGTTTAACATTCCAGATTTAATCTTGCTACTTTTAAGTGTGATGCGCAGAGCAGCAGCATTAGCATTACCTGGAAGTTGGAAAGGCAGCCTGTCAGGCCCCACCCCAGACCTACTGGATCCGGATTCATGAGATCCCCAAGTGGTATGTCTACATCTGCAAGTTTGAGAAACACTAGTCTATAAACATCTGGACATTCAATAAATCAGAGCCTACTGACATTTTAAGGAATCAATTGTGGCAACTTCTCTATGAATCTTTATTCGGGTAGAAAGCAACACATGACCAAAAGCATTTTCACTGGAAGGATGGCATACATGTACACTTTTTACTTTGTACCTTTTGAGTTTAAAAATGATTCACTAAGTACACCAACTTTAAGGCAATATTTAAATCTTTATTAATGCAATCTTTCTTAGATGTAATAAGAGCTCTGAATATAATTAGTAATATGAGCGTTCTGATTATATATAAACTAATAAGTGACAGGAAGGATACTTGCAATGTAGTAATTTCTGGTTTCTAGGATGCAACACGTAACAGACTGATTAGTAATAAGCTTCCACAAATTGAATGTTCTCGACACAGGATGACCAAGTTCTAAAGTGTATCTTTGTTTCTAATGTACACTGTGATCCTGCGCATGTGCCCTTCCCCACTCCCATCAGCTTTCTGAAATATTTTTTAGTTCTTTCCAGTTATATGTGAAAGTACCATTTTTAAATGCTCTTGAAAGTAAAATTACGACCCAAATTCCTAAAATGAATCACCAAACGCTGGATAGGGAGGCTGGTAACTCTGTATCAGGAAACAAAAACCAATCTGAGTGAGTCATCGCTGTGATCATAGATAACAGTCCCAGCCAGGCCTTGGCGCAAACAAATGGCTACAGCAACCACATGTCAGAATCTTGTGTTTAATGGTTTCTCACATTATAATGCATCCGTCAGCTCTGTGAAACCAGGAAGTGGAACACAGGACACCACATAAACAACAAACGCACTCTTAAGTTTGGTATATTTTAACCTTTTGCTCTAAGTCCATTTCGATTGTTGGTACATACATAAAAACGAAGGTGCTGTTTTTGTCAAGAGGTAAAAAATAACAGGGCTTCTGAAATAATTTCATAAGACAATTTCAAGATTTTTTGGAGGCCTATTTATTGAGGCCTTTGATCCAAAACGAAAAAGGTGATCAGAAGTTGGCAGATGCCCCAAAAAAATGTAACAGAGAAGTAGTATTAGGCTCTAGAAGCAGAAAAGTCTGTTATGATTTGATTCTATGCAGAATCTGTCTGCGTGGCTCTTTCTCAGGTACTCTGAACTGGAAAGAGAAGATGAGTGGGTAGTGAACTCATGCTCCACGGCACTGCCATCTAGATGGTACCCCATGCACACACTAGCAAACTCCCCTGGAGCGAAGAGCCAGAGGTCCTCTTGAACCCCTGGACAGGGGATACATGCCAGCACCGAGCCTGCCCCATTTTAGCCAGGTTCACACGTGGATAACACAACACCCAGGCTATGCTTTTCAAAGGGGGGATATCTCCTATGAACACTGCATATCCATTGGCAGGCAGGGCTCCGAGGAAACACTACTTAAACAGTAGATATGAGCTCCTGTACCCACAACATAAGCACTTACCTTTGAAACACTGGAGACCACTTGGGGGCAATGGCAATACCCCCCGGTCCTTTCCTTCACCAGACCCCTCCCAAAGTAAAAACAAAACATAACACTATAATTTCTAAAATAGGAACAAGATAAAATGCCCCTATAAAGCCCCCATGCCCACCCCCAATATCTCCATGAAGCATACACTACCTCATAATGAAGGGAACGAAAGGTGCCATGCTAAGAGCAGAATAGGTGCCGTCCATCGGGGAGGGGTACAGTCGCCCCAACACCAAAAGTAAGAGAAACATGCTGGGATGGCGGTTTAGTTCTCCTAGATCACTGGGGAAAAAAATTATTGTACATAAAACATTTCAAATTTAAGAGGTGAGGCACTATCTTCAAACATTTTTCTCATTAAATAGTTATGTATATAAAGTGAGACTCTCTATGATTAAGGGAGAATTTGTCTTTTTTCCTTTTTTCCCTCCATTCCCTTCTTATATTCCTAATGTGCAAATGAGAAAGAACTACTGGCAAAGCCATGAATTGGGCTTTTGCACACGATTCTCTTCTCGAAAGCTAATCATTTGATCGTTTGAGTCTGCTGTTTTGATTTGAGCTGTTCCGACAGTACAGAGGTGCCTATTCCACAGTATGAAATGTGAAACTTTCAACATGTACTTAAGAAAGCACAAACAGTCACTTACTAGGGTCAGAAAAGCCTGTCTGTACAAATTACTAATGAAGAAATGTATCATAAACAGAAACAAAATCCATTGATGTTATTTTATTTTTCCATTACAGACTAGTATAAATTCACACCCGTACAAAAATTGCTTAGAAGAAGAAAAAAATGCATGTTCTAAGATGTCCATAATAAAAATTCCACCGCCAGCTATGGAAATGTGCTTGAAAGGACAATGTTAAACTCTTCTATCTGCCCTGATCAGGCTGGAAACTCCCTTAAAGTCTTTTGTGTTTCCAGGGTCACTGGCCACCTTGGCTCAAGTAGAGCAGGGCCATTTCTGATCACAGATGACCAGGTTGGGCAGCTAATTGCTGCAGTTTCACAATGGTCAGCTGTACCAGACCAGTAATAAAAAATAACAAGCATGTGTTAACTCAATATGTACACACACACATTTTTAAATATGACAGGAAGAAAATGATTCTTCACAGAGGACATCACCATGTGCTTCTAAGAAACTTTCCTGTATAACACTGAAAACCGGATTTTTAAAATACAAAATAAAATATAAAAACAGGATTTTATACAACTTTTCAGGTATAAATCTATGAGAGAGGGTCAGGCAACATGATACAATAAAGACGCACTTAAAAAAAAAATCCATCCGTGTTACAAGGAAGGAGCTGGTTAAAACCTGTTCCCTGGAGGGGACATCTCCATAAAGGAACTCACGTCCTTGTTTCCACTTTGCCCCACCCTCTTCTCTTCCTACCTGTCCACAGTATCCGCCACAGCTTCCAGCTGTTTGAGAAGAAAAGGATAGAGCTCTGGGAAACGTGAGAAAAATTCACTCCCTGTCATTCTGTGGAGGGAGGGAAAAAAAGAGGTAAATTACTATCACTCATTTCCTCTAATTTGATCATAAAGGCTTTTTATTTTATTATTTATTTATTTTTAAAATATTTTATTGGGGAATTGGGGGAGGGGAACAGACAAATTGCTGTCGTTTTGTTCTTCAGTCTAGCTGTGGAGGACGCTGCTTCACTGGCCCATGTTGGTATTATCATTGCGCTCTTCCCGGGTGAGGCAGATCGGTCACTGGCCACTGGACGGCTGCTCACCACGGCTCACAGCAGCTCAAGCCGGCTGCCGGCCACTCACGGTAGCTTATGGCAGCCCACTGCAGCAGGAGCTGCAGCCTATGCTGTCAAGCTGTTGTTCACCATCTTAGCTGTAGAGGGCGCAGTGTCACTGGCCCTCATGTGGGATCCGAACCGGGGCCCTGCTGCTTAGAGCTGGTGTCCCAAGCCAACTCTTAACCAATGCGCCACTCGGCTGGCCCTTTATTTTATTTTTTTAAAGAGAGATAACTAAGGGCATTTATTTTTATGTAATGAAATCAAGTTATGAACAAAACCTACATCTGAAGAATTTAACAACAGAAACTATAAATTTTGCTTTGGGAAGTGCTCTTAATGCATGGAGTTTTCTCTCAACATTTAAGATTATGTATGTTTATAAACACTTGATATTAAGTCAGAAAAAAATATATCATTTGTGAAAATGCCAAGTTCCCAACAATTAGTTTGGACTATGAATGTAGTCAACACCTGGTTGACTGAGGCTGACTCAGCTTCACTAACAAAAGAGGGTCTAGAACAAGGTTTCTCAGAGTTGGCACCAATGACATTTTGGACTAGATAATTCTTTGTTGTGAGAGGCTCTGCTGTGCAATGTAGAATGTTCAGCACCTCGTTAACTTGTACTCATTACATGCCAGTAGTACAACACCTCCCCTCCCCCAAGTCACGACAATAAAAAATGTCTCTGGACATGGCCAAATGTACTGAGGGGAAAAAAGGTCCCTAGTTGAGTCCTGCTGATCTAGAGCTTGGTTATCAGAAGTACAAGCTTAGTGTGTGAGGTTTTGGGGCTCTAATACCTGTGAGGATTACCTTTTCCATCTTTATAAAAACTACTCTTGAACTCTGACAAGATCCTAAAAATAGTTCCTCTGGCTGCACAACTGACCAAAAAGCTCAAACTAAATATAGCATTTAGTTAAATACTTTGTTTCCATAACTATTAAAGGACTACTCTAAAGGAGTGGCATAAATATCCCTAACTTACCCCCTCTTATCAACTCTAGAAGTGTGCTATTAATAGAGACCCAAATTATCATATTTTTAAAACTGCAGTGTACTTTACACACAGTGAAATGCTCAGATTTTAAGTGTGCCATTTGATCAGTTTTCATCAATGCATACACTCATGTAATCCACACCCCTATGAAGACTCAGAAAATTTCCATCATCCCAGAAAGTTCCCTTGTGCCCCTTCCCAGTCAACTCCCAATCCTCAAAGCAATCATGATTTGATTTCTATCACCACAATTTGGTTTTGTCTATTCCAGAACTTCCTATAAACGCAATAACACATTACATAATTTTTGTGTCTATCTAGCTTTTTTTACTCAGCATAAAGTTTGAGATTCATCTATGTTATTCAGTATATCAATAGTTTGATCCTTTTTTGTTGAATAGTATTCCATTGTATGAATATACAAGTTCGTTTATCCATTCTGCTCTTGATATACATGGACTGTTTCCATTTGTTGGCTATCATGAATAAAACTGCTTATGAACAGTCTAGTATAAGGTTTTTTTGTGTACATATGTTTCATTTCTCTTAGATAAATTTCTGAGAATAAAACTGAAGTATATTTAATATTTTAGGAAACTGACAGTTTTCCAAAATAATTACTATAGCATTTTACATTCCCAACCAGAAGAGTTCTAGAGGCTCTATGTTTTTCCAGCATTTGTTATTGTCTTTCTTTTTTCCATTTTAGCCATCCTAATGGGTATGAAATGGTATCTCCCTGTGATTTCGATTTACATTTCCTTGATGATTAATGATGTTAAACACATTTCATGTGCTCTGGTCACTGGTGTGGCCTTCTGTGAAGTACCTGTTCAAGAATTTTGCCCATTTTAAAATTAAGTTGCTTGTTTCCTTTGCCATATATATGCATTGCATGTACTTTCTCCTAGTCTGTGGCTTGCCAATTTATTTTATAAATGCATTTTGATGAATAGAAGTTTTAAAATTTTGATGGAGTCTTCAAATATATGGTGATGGAAGGAGAACTGACTCTGGGTGGTGAACACACAATGTGATATATAGATGATATACTATAGAATTATACACCTGAAACCTAGGTAACTTTACTAACCATTGTTCCCCAATACATTTTAATTAAAAAAATTTTTGATGAGGTCGACAATTGGATCAATTTCTTTCTTTTATGATTCATGATTTCTATGGCCAAAGCAATCTTGCTTACCTGAACATCACAAAGATATTCTGTTTTCATTCACAAGTTTTATAGTTTTAGCTTTAGACCTTTTGTATGGTAGATTTCAAGGTACTTTTTTTCTATATTGGTGCATCATAATTTTAATAGGGAGATACCATAAGAAAAGATATGTGCCTTAAGTAGGAGAGATGTGCCATGTTCATGGATAAGAAGATTCAATATTATAAAGTGAAATTCTCCCTCAATTCAATGCAATTCCAATAAAAATGGTGTGTGTGTGTGTGTGTGTGTGTGTGTGTGTGTGTAAATGAATAACCACATTCTAAAATGTAAATAGACGTACCAAGGGCCAAGAGTAGCAAAGATAATCTTGAAGAACAACAAAGTTGGAGGACTCACCCAATCAGGTAGTTAGAAATGTTATAAAACTGTAGTAATTAGGACCCTGTAGTGACAAGTAGGCCAATGAAATAAAACACAGAGTATAGCACCAAACATACACGCACATATGAAAACCTGAATTATGAAAGAGCTGTTACTGAAGATGATAGTACTATGAAGATCACTGGTGCTATGATAACTAATTATCCACATGGACAAAATTAAAATTGGATGCCAACTCCCCACTATATACAAAATTAAATTCCAGTGAATTCAAGACTTAGAAGTGAAAAGTTAAACTGTTAAACTCTTTAAAAGGCAATAAAGAATGGAATTCATTTTATTATTATTATTTTTTATTGGGGAACACTGTGTTTTTCCAGGACCCATCAGCTCCAAGTCAAGTAGTTGTTTCAATCTAATTGTGGAGGGTGCAGCTCAGTGGCCCATGTGGGGATGGAACCAGCAACCTCGGTGTTATGAGTGCTGCGCTCTAACCACCTGAGCTAACCAGCTGCCAGGGAATGGAATTTATTCAACAAGACCCAAAAAGCATCAATGAGTAGGAAAAATTAACATAATCTAGTACATCAGTTAATATATTTTTTAAAATTTTGTACACCAAAGAAAAAGCATGAAGGAAAATACAAAATAATAAACACAGAGTATTGCTGACTGAGGGGGAGTGTAAAATATGGAGATTTAAGAGACTTAAAGGCTTATGAGACTAAAAAGACTCAATATAACATGTGGACCTTGTTGGGATCCTTATTCTAACAAACTACAATATGCAAAAAGACATTTCTATGACAACTTGGAAAATTTGAATATTAAATAATTATTAACTTTCTTAGATGTGATAACAGCATGGTGGTATTTCTTTTTAAACTCTTATCAATCAGTAACACATACTAAAGTATTTACAGTAAAAATAACATGACGTCTGAGACTCCTTTTCAGGAGAACAAGGAAATGGATAAATAAAACTGGCAAATGCTGATAATTGTTGAAGCTGAGTGATGGATATACAGGATATAGTGACACTAGTTTAGAAATTCCCTAAATAAAAACTTTAAAAAAAATTAGAAATAGGGCCGGCGGAGTGGCGCGTTGGTTAAGAGCTGGCTTGGGACGCCAGAGGGCCCCGGCTCGGATCCCACATATGAGGGCCAGTGACACTGCCCTCCACAGCTAAGATGCTGAACAACAGCTCAACCTGGAGCTGGGCTGCCGTGGGTCGCCGGCGATGGTGTAGGCTGCAGTCCCTGCTGCAGTGGGTTGCCATGGGCTACTGTGTGTAGCCGGCAGCCAGCGTGAGCGGCTGTCCAGAGGCCAGTGACTGATCTGCCTCGCCCAGGAAGAACGCAATGATGGTGCCAACTTGGGCCAGTGAAGCAACGTCCTCCACAACTAGACTGAAGAACAAAACAACAGCAACTTGTCTGTTCTCCTTCCCCTGATTTCCCAGCATTGTTCCCCTCCCCCAATTCCCCAATAAAATCTTAAAAAAAAAAAAAATTAGAAATAAAAAAATTTTGCTTGACAAGCCTCAAATGGGGAAAAAGTTTATAATACACCTAACCGAAAATTACATAATTAGTATTCAGAATATATGAAGAACTCCAGTGAATCAATAAGTATAAGATGAACTCAATATATAAATGGATAAAATCTACCAAAATACAATTCAAAGAAGATAAACATTAGTGCCCAATAAACATAAGAAAAGATGTTCAACTACCTCGAGAGATCATTTTATATCTTCAAATTGGCAAAGATTTGCTACAACAATTTTGAAAAATAATTTGGCATTTTCTTGAAAGCCACGGGTGTTTTTACCTAGTGACTCAGAAATGCTGTTCTTACATAAATGGCCTAATAAACTCTCAGACTTGGGCACCAGAAGGCTTGTATAAGCATATGCATAGCAGCCACGCGTCCATCAACAGGGGAGAGAATAAACTGTACACTCACACAATGTAATAACGTATAGTAGTAAATCTGAATGAACTACAGATACATGCAGCAACACAGATGAATCTCAGGGATATAACGTCAAGTGAAAAAAGCAAGTGACAGAAGAACATGTGCAATATAATCCTTCTAAAGTTTACAACAAAGCAGCACTAAATCATATATTGCTAAGGGAAACAAATTTATGTGATAAAAAAAATAGAAAAGGAAATATATAAAAGCAAAATGACAAAAGTAATCACTTCTTGCCAGGAGGGACCGAAAGGAAATGAAATTATGGAGGAATATATAGAGGGCTTTGAAAGTAATGTTCCATTCTTAAGCTAGGTGGTAGATCCAAATCTGTTTGTTGCATAGTTACTCTTTTAAACTGTACACACACTTTATAAATTTTCTTTTGTACCTATTTCATATTCAGTGAAATCAATTTTTTTTTAAAAAAGAAAGTCCTACTCCATTCCAAATTGCAGATCTATTGAACACTTATTGAATATTTTATGGAAAATGTGCTCATTTCCTCTTTCTACTTATTAGATAAATTGATGGAAAAAAATAAATGCAAATGTCAAAAGAAACACACTAGACCCCTTCCGCCCAGTGCCTTTTAAAAAATCCAGCGCCTACCAGTCCATACTTTTAGTTTGGCTTCCCACCACCCCACAAGTATGCATATTATATATACTGTTATATACCTTGATTATTTTTCACCTAAACTATATCTGCAAAATCATTCAATATTAGGCACACTAATCTATTTCTTTCCATCTAATGCCAGCAGAGTAATCCACTGTATGGTTGAATATATTGGGTTGTCGGAAAAGTCATGACGCATTTTTGCAACAAAAAACAGAAAAAATATGTCATGACTTTTCTGACAATCCAATAATTGATTTAATCCTTAATGACAGGCCTTTTGGTTGTTACTGGTCTCTTGCTCTTACAAACTATGACATATGTAAAGCTCCCTGTTAATAAATCATAAACCTGCGTTTTGCAGGATCAGTGTTTTTACACAGGGAGAAGGCAAAACCATTCCACTGTAGGCTATTACATTTTTTACCACCTCCAAGCAAAACTGGTCAAGAATATCAGTTTCCATTTCCAGTAGAGTCACTTAAAGGTAAAACTGCACGAGTTCAGTACTGGGATCCCTGAGAATACTTGCCATACAGAATTTCTCCATTTACCAAACAAAGCCTGGTAGATATGATTTCTTGAAGAATGAGCTATTAATTTCGAGGGGAGTAAGTAAGTCATTCCTTAATGGCCTAATATCTCTTGGTGGAGTCAGAGAGACAAGTATTCTCACTTGAGCAGACCATCTGATTGTATTACCATGATCTAGAATTGCCTTGATAAATAGCTGGCTCTGCTGACCACAATACTGCCAGAGAAAAAAGCTATGGAGCTACTATTCTAAAATTAAAGTCATTGTTTTAATTGAACTAAAGCTAATTGTCCCAAACAGCAAATTACCTTATTTAGTTACCTTAGCAAACATTTAGCAACTGGTCTATCTTGGAAGATATATGAAGAAGGTACACGACTTAATTTAGTGAACACCTTCACTAACTGTTTTGTTCTTAGTAGCTTGGTGGGTCTTGACTACATCTTTTAAAACATATTTAAAATTATTGTGTCCACGCTTGATGGCGTAGGACTTTGAAGCATCAACTGTGCATCTGTCAGGTTTTAAGAAAAACCACAATTATTTTCTAAGGAGAATTTTGACCTTGTTCAGGTACTCTGAACACACAGGAGGTGCCTCTTCATTCTAGAGTTCTTAGGTTCCACAATATTGTTAAGGAAAAGGAGATCTTACTTCTGGGTCAGCTCACCTAAAGGGCCAAGGCTGCAATTCACTGCAAACACACAGGAGTGGAGCTCCATGTACCTGCCAGGTAGCATCATCTCAACTCTGCATCAGCCAAACGCTACCAAAGACTTGGCTACATATTTATGGAGTGCTGCCTGAAGGATGTGCAATATTAACAATTATTGTGTATTATAAAACAGAGCCTCAAGAGGCAAAGGATAGGAGGATATCAGAGCTATCTAAAGGGATTATTCAAGCTTCACTCACCCCTGATTCTCCACTATACCAGTAGATCGACAGCATCTTAAATCTAGAACTTAGGCTACTAATATATTAACTCCAGAGTGCAGCTAACCAATGACTGACTACATCTTATGGTTACAGTGAGTGGAGAATCACCATTTATAACAGTGCCTCTATATGGAGGCAGTTCATAGGTTTGGGGCTGCCTGTATAGGTCTGTAATCTAGCCTTATTTAAAAAAGCCAAGGTCATGGAACCATTTTAGTCCATATTTGAATCTCCCTCCTCTGAATCCTGGAACATGTGAGTTTTACCTCTCACCTGCTACTGAATCAAAACTGTAATGTGGCCATATTTTTCTCAAGAAAGTAGCAAACGTATTTTTTAAATACCTATATACTTCATGTTGAGTACTGTGTTATGTCTTATGGGGGATACTAACACTATGAGGTAGTCACTGCTCTTAGAGCTTGAAATACGGTTAGGAAGACAAGGCATATACATAGAATAAAGCTAATGATATAAAGCAAACGAGTGTAAGGGCCGAATAAATGATGCTTACAATAAGAGCACAGAGTTGGAAATGATTTCATTGGGGGCTAGAGAGGTTAGGGAAAGCTTTGTGGGAAACAGAAACCAAGACGAGTCTTAAAAATTGGTAAGAGTGGATTAAAAAGGAGAGAAGACAGCAACTGGGAAGCTACATTGGCTGGATGAACAGAGGACTTCATGACAAGAGAAAGCAGAAAAGGTAGGATGGCATATAATTTTTAACAAATTTAAATACTAGGCTAAACAGCTTCACCTATGTCTTACAGGCACTGAAAGTTTCTGAACAGAAGAGAGATGTGACAAGAGCAGACAGACTAGAGAGCAGAAACATGGGTGACTCAGTGCACATTCACTAAATGTGTACCTTTTTATTTTTTTTAGCTGAGCCATCCTGCCACCTGTTGGCAGCTCAGCGGCTGCTCAGCTCGAGTCAGGACTCGAACTGCTGTTGCTCAGAGCTCAAACTCTTGAGTGAGCTCTTAACCAACTGAGCCACTTGGCCATCCCTAAATGTGTACCTTTTAACCTCAACTAGAGCATAAATATCTACAGGTATGGGACCGTATCCATACTTTCTTGCATCTCTCTTGAAACACAGCACAAGTCTATGTAGACGTCAGCTGGCTGGTAAATATTTTGGCAATGAATAAATAAATAATATTAGCCAGGGAAGAAAAAAATTCTAATATAGTTAACCACAAACCTATGCCTTAGGCCTGTTTTCTTCTCAGTGACTGGTACCCACCCAACTTCCCAAGCCCAAAACTCCCCAAGCGTATTGTCAACAGGCAAATCTTGCTGTTTCTATCTCCAGAGTATCTGTTGAATCTACTTCTCTCCATCCCCACTGCTGCCGCCCCAAGTCTGACTGCTATTATTATCTCTTGCCTAATACTGTGTCAGCCTCTCTTACCCCATCTATTGGCCTCATATCTCTACCCCTCTGTAACTCTGTTGTGATAAGAATTCTCTTTCTAAAATACAAATCTAATCATGATATTACGAGATTAATGGCTCATAATGGCTCAACTGCTTTTTGAATAAAGTCTAAGCTCCTCAGTCTGATTTACAAAGTTCTGCTTAATCTGCGTCACCTGTCCAGTCATAGTTTTGCCTCTCCACATTTACAACCTAGCCATATAGGAGATAGATAGATAGATAGATATTTTTTGGTTCTATCAATATTCCATAGTTTTTCTAGTCCCCCCAGATCTTGGCAAATGTACTTTCTGCTAGGAAAAGTTTCTCCCCTCCCCTCCTGACTAACTCCAAATAATCCTTCAATTTTAGGCTTAGGCCAACTTGTTCAAGGATACCTTCCCTGATGTCTCAAATCTGGGTTGGATGCCTGTCATTGGTATTATACTCTAGCCTATAATCTCCCCATTACAGCACTTGAAGCATGTCATATATGGAATTTCCTATTTACTTTCTCATTTCTCCCACCAGAGTATACATTCTGCATGGGCAGAGACTATATCTGCCTTATTTTTCCACATTATCTCAAGTACGAAGTAAGATGCTCAGCTCACAGCTGGTGTCTAATAGTTGCTGAGTGAATGAAGCAAAACAAAAGGACAGAGTCCTTGACACAGTCAAGGAAAAAAGGAGTTATGACTTAAGATAGTAACAAATTCATGCTTTCTTAAAGCGCCTCATTAGCTCTATCTAAAAACATTCAGAATCTCATGTGAATTAATAAACCGAGCATCCTGCCAGGGCTTGAAATTTTCTTAAACACACATATAATAAAGCTTGTCCCACTGGTTTGCAAACAGTTCAATTCTAGTTCACCCACATAAGCAAACAGGCTGATAGGTTACCTCCACAGATATAGCAAGCCCTGGGGGTAAATTCTCTAGTGACAGGCATTTCAAACCTGTTTATCTATGTGGCCAAAAACTAGCCCAGCAACTTTATGAAAACAAGAGAAGTGGGAACCAAAAGGAAAAACTAAACCTCTCGTAAGTTCAAGCTCCTGGGGAGACAAAAGGAGACCATCAAAAATGGTGACCGAAACAGGTGAAAACAAACAAGCCAGGATGGAGCGTAAGAATACAACAGCTTTCGTGTGGGATTCCAGACTACACAAAAGGCGAGTTATTCCCTATCCGCTCAGGTATGCAGGCACGACTGATGAGAGGCCCTTGAGGAAACACAGTAGCCCCCCCCCCCCCGAATAAATCTACTTGTCTCGCATCAAGAATAGGGGCCAGGAGCACAGAGGAGCCGTGAGCGCCACGAAGGCAGGCCCCGGCCTGACATGGTCAACGCTGGACTCTCCCTGAGCCCAGCCAGGGCCTAGGACGGAGTAGGCAGGCAATAAGAGGTTTACTGAATAAATGACAATGCCTGCCTGGCACTGTTTTGTTTGATTTAAAAAGCTTTTAAAAAAATTTTTCCAGCACTACTTGTTTGTTGAGGGAAAACTCGATAATAAAGAACATTTGAAAGAAAACCACCACAAACTCACCACCCAGGTGTAGCTGCCAGTCTGTTTTGTTGTCTCTCTACACCTTTCTCCTCCTTATATTTTGCTCTATAACCTGCTGTTTAGACTTAACAACGTGTCGAGAATACGGTTCCACATCAATGGGAACCCGTTTTGAGGTGGCGGCCTCTGTGCGGCGTGCTCTCCCCATGGCTCTCCCATGTCTGAACGTATGTCTGGGACACTAACCCGGATGGGCTCTTGCCATCTTGGCTACGCCGCTTGTGGTTTGCAGTCCCTGCTCCAGCCACGTTCAGGGCTACCCTTTGTCCACACACTCCACATCTAATCTTGGTAATGCCGAAAATCTAGTTTTTGAGAGCTTCTGAGCTTTTGCCATTTTGGTGGTCCTGGAATCCAGCCTGCCACCTGACACATTTGAATCTAACCTAGCCTAGAAAAATCTTCACGTAAATCAAGGTTCTATTTCTCTTAGAGACCCTATTCTAAGAGCTGCCGCACATACTCATATAAAAAACTGAAATGCGAGAAGCACACACTTCTGAGCTTAACAAAAGCACCCTGATGAAAACTATCATGCGATGAGAAAAGAAGCATTTGGTGAAACATGTTAGAAGTAAAAATAAGGTCACCCCACCCCCCAGTTCCTACATACACATTCCCCATCCTTCTTAGTCATCTCAGGAACAGGGATCCACAGAATAATGCATAAAGGTATAAAAAGAGAAAGCTAGCGAAGGCAAGTAAAAACATGCAGAAGTAAGAAGTAGACGGCAGCAAAGGCATAGCTTGAGCCTGGTTTTGAAAAAAAAAAACACACCAGAACTTATTCACAAGCCATGGAGCAAACCTTATAAACGTGGTCATTAGATGAAAATGAATGCTGGAGGCAAAAGCTTGGAGGTTTTCCGTTGGTATTTCAAATGGGAGCCCAATAAACGATGAAAACCTTGCTACTCCCCAGATTCTGGCCTCTAAAACCACCCCAGAGGACAGAAATCAGCGGAAGGCCTATGTCTTCTTGCCACAATGATTGCTGATAAAAACAGCAAGTTCACCTTAAGAAAAACAGTACCCCCAAATGGAAACAAATCTACAAAGCACGCTAGCCGCGGGCGCGCGTACACACACATGCGCGCACGCACACCCTCTTCAAAGGGTGATCAAATGCAAACTAATAAAATAGAAACAACTAATAACAAAGAAATCCGGGTTTGGAATCTCACCAGGGGGCCCATCTCTGACTCTGTTCCTAGAATCCTCTCCCTACCTCTGACCTGGTGCTGACCTTGCCACTGCTCCCCAGAGTAGTAACGATTGATTGGACAGAAGCGATGTCAGGGGTCCCAGGGTCAGAATCTCATCCTCGACAAGCACTTGTAATCATTGTAATGGTTCCACCAGGAAGTCCTGTTATTAAATTTCAGGCAAACCATGCAGGAAGTCAAAGGAAAGGCATCTTCTTCAGGGTCTCTGTTCTAAGTGCACTGACCACCAGGTCTCCTGCAGTCTCAGTTTCTTTCCTATCCTCTGTACACAGCCATGAAATTCTTGGACTTATTGAATGCTTTTCTAATCCTTCCCTTCAGGGACTGCTTTCCAGGTGGAGAATCTCTGAAATCACACCATTACCCATCATTATACTATGCCCAGGGAGAAAAGTGAAAGGTCTTGATTCTGGAAGTGTGCTGAAATTCCCCTTGTGAAAAAATCACCAGCCCAGGGGTGGTCTGGAAATACATTTCCACTCACCACACAGTCAGGTGGTCAGTAAAAACCCATTTCTTGAATTCCTCATGTGTGCAAGGTCCCATTCCAGCAGCTTATATGGGTATTTTTATAACAATTTTTTTCACAATCCCATCATCTATAAAATCTAGAATCAGTCTATCTCCAATCATTAATTCACTAATCATTTTCCAAACAGTTTATGGTAGACTTGTTTCCAAAGACGGCCAACAATAACTCTTACTACCCTCTCTATGTGTACATGCCTCCCGCCCCTCAAGAGGTGGCTCGATTTCCTCTCCCCGTGACTCTAATCTAGCCTTCTTTGACTTCTTTGATCAACAGAAGACTGAAGAAGCGACACTGTGCCAGTTCTGCCTTAGGCTTCAAATGGCAAGTTACCTTCTGTACTCACTGTCTTGAAGACTTGACTACTCTGCTAGAGAGAGGCCCCACTAGCACCCCAGTCATTTATGCCCCCAGTAGAGGTTTTAGATGTATAAGTATGAAGCCATCTTGGTCATCTAAACCCCAGCTGAGGTCTCAGATAATGTAGCTATCTGAGTGAGTGGTCCCAGGTGATACCACATGGTAAAGAAGCAGCACCCAACTAAACACAGCCAACACAGAGAATTATGAGAATAAACTGTTGTTATTTTAAGCCACTAAATTTTGGGTTGTTTGTTATGCAGCAGTTAGGTAACTGAAACACAGAACATTCAACGCACTGAGTTAGACTCTATGGAAAAGGTAATACTAAATCAAAGGGACACTGATAACATGGAACACACAAATTAACTTAACTACTATATTTATTCTCTCCTAGTTCTGGAGGCCAGAAATATGAAATCAGTATCAATGGTCCAAATTCAACGTGTCAGCAGGGCACCGCCAGAGGCTCTTAAGGAGAATCTGATCCTTAGCTAGTCTACTCGCTGGTAGCTGTTGGCATTCCTTTAATCTCTGCAGTTGCACTGCTTTCTCATCTTCTGTTCCTCGAATCTCCTCCTGCTCCACTCTTATCAGCAATTGCATTAGGACCCACCCAGAAAATCTAAGATAACCACACTATGACAAGATCCTTAATTTAATCTTAATTTAATCATATCTACAACCACAGGGGTCTTATCCCCATCAGCCTGACTCTAAAGATATATACATACATATATATTTATTTAAAGAAACTCTTGCTTGGTAATTCCAAAGAGCATTGTATAAGCATTAAAACCCTAGTTAAGCACATGCTCTAAACATGCAAACAGCTGAAACAATGCTGAACCTGCCTAATCCCAAGTACTAGAAATCACCTAGAAATTTATTTTACTCATTAACAATTAATAGATTAATTTAGCATAAGGTCCAAAATTTCAAAATAAGCTTTTTAGTTTCTATCCCTGTAATAGTTTTGTTCAACTAACTCTTTCAGGATCCTACTCTAAACATTATAGACATTTTCATTAAGGTCAATGTTAATTTACCAATTTGTATTATTAAAGCAAGGGGAAGGCAGAAACAGAGTCCCAGACTTAAAGGAACATATTAGAACTAAAAGGACTCACAGAGAAGGTCCACTCCTCTCTAATCATTTAATTTTACAGATGAGGAAACTGATGCCTAGAGGAATTAACTACATGAGTCTCCTAAGATCAAAATATTTTAAGTTGGGGGAAATGCAGGACTAGAACCCAACTCTCTTGTTTCTCAATCTAGCCACCAGGCTTTTCAGGGTTTCTGTTACACAGGTAATCTAACCATCCCTCTGCTTGGCATCCACTTAACGAGCAGAGGACACTGGCCCAGGCTGACCAGTGTTCAAAGGAGTTCCTGTCCCCATGATTGGGTCAGATAGTCATCTCTCCACTGTTGTCAATCCACCTGGTCAAGTTAGGTTAAGGTTCCCAGCCTGAGTTTCCACTTCCATACCCTGAGCCGGGGCCCACCCACTAACTTTAAATGGAGTAGATGAGCAGGCAAACTGCCAGCTACACAAATCTATAAAAATCTATCCATCTGCTCGTACAAAGTTTTTTTGGAGATCATTAGACCACAGATAACTTCATTTGGTTTAATAGGTCTCAAGTCTCTCCTGTATTCAAATTAAGAGAATCTTACTAATAATACACTATAATACCCTTTCCCCCCCAAAATAAATCAAGAACACCTCTAACTCTCATGCGAATCAAATGAGAAAAGACAAGTGTATGTCCTTGTTCTTATTCAGACTCAACGCTTCCTTTTCCTAAGTGAACCCCTGGATTTTGTAAGTTTGTGAAAACTCAGGCCAAGGCTTATTTACAAGGGGGCGGGGGGGGGGGAGACACTCAACAAGCAGTCACCAGGCAAACGTGACACTCCCAATTAATACACAGTGTGGTCCATAACTAGGTATGACGTGATGTCCGGTGTACATTTCCCCAAAAAGAAGTAAGACTCGGAACACAAAGCATGATTTTCTTACGCTGCCGAGCAGTATGGAAAAAAGCCCATTTAGGAGATGTACATCTCAGACTGCAGAACCTAGTCTTCTCTCTGAACGGCTGCCTGGAAGGACTCAAAAAAAAAAGGATAATTTTCAACAGATTGGCTGGATCTCCAGACAGAGAGGAAAAGCCAGCGTTTGGTGGAGTTGTGAAAGGAACATTTTGGACATCTTAGCCATTTGTTTTTGGGAGAGCCAGAAAACTAATCTGGAATAAGTATAACTCATTACTGCTATTATTATTAAAAACCTTAACTTCTGGCTCCCGGGGTTGGCAACAGGAAGCGTGTTGGTTTCTGTAGCAATGCAAATGAAGCTTATTAAATTAGACATTCCAAGATCGGGGTCCTGGGTTGGGTGTTCTCACGAATGCTGATTTCTTTAAAGTACTCTGAAGTGAGTAGGCTGCCACCTCTTTGCAGACCCTGGAAAGCCATCTGCCTGGCCCTGAGAGCAGCCTGTGCATTGAGATCACACAGAGGCAGACTTTAAAGCCGGATGGCTGCCATTCTCTTCCATGCGTGTTTCCCCTTAACGGCCAGACCCCAAATCCTTCAAGGGCTGAGGCTGTCTTTGCTATCTCAACTGTATCTCCTATAGCACCCAGTAGAGGAGACAGACATAGCGTGTACTTACTACATTTTAAAAAATAAGTAAAGGAATAAATCATGTCTCTTTTCTTCCCCTCTTTTTAGTTATAGTCTATTAATTACAATTAGTATATGCTCATTAAAAAAAAATCAGGCAGTATACCAATGAGTAAGTAGTAAAAGAAATTCCACCTGTCCTGTTTGAGACCTTTTCTATACACATATAAAAATGTTAAAATTAGACATGTAATATTCACAGTTGTTTTGGAGGGGTGGCAAACATAGGTGTGTTCAACAAATACTGTTCAGCAACTTGCTGTTTAAAAAACATTTAGGTGCTTCAGAACTTTATGTTCTGGGGGTAGAAAGAGAAAAATCTAGTTTTCCTTGTACTTAATTTTTAAAAAATGTTTTGAATGAAAGTAACATTCTTCATATTTTATGTCAATGTTTGACCAACAAACTCTAGCTGAATATAAAATAGAAAGAAAATCATATTCCATCAGAATTTTGAAGGTAATGCTTTATTAAACTCTTCCATCTTCTAAGTCTGTTGCCATTTTGATCCTTAATTCTCTATATGTGAACTGTTTGGTTTTTCTTTTCTCTCTACAAAATTTTAGAAATTTCATGATAATGTATCTTGGGATGGATTGCTTTTTGTTCACTATACTAAAACTTGTGTCCTTTAATTCTAGGAAAATTTCCTGTGCTACTTCTTTGACAATCTCCTGTCCTCACTTTTCTCTGCTTTCTCCTTTCTGAACTCATAGAAGTTGGATGTTGAACTGCCTGGAATCTTCTAATTTTGTTTTCTTTTCCTTTTATTGTTTTATTCCCCACGTACCATCTTTCCTGCTCTTTGTAGCTTTACCTCTAAAAGAGTTCTTTTACTCTCTCTTCACCCTATGTATTGACATTTTCATCTGGGTTGTCATATTTTGAATTTCCTGGAGCTTTTTCTCATTCTTTGCTTGCTCTTTTAAAAATGACATCCTGTTCTTATTTTATGTAATAGATTTCATCTCATTTCTAAGAATTTATTTTTTTAAAAGTTTTCTTCTGGTCCCTAGTTATATCTGCTCCTATTTAATTCCTTTTTTAAAAATCTCTATTCTTTTTCTAAGACTGATTTTAAATTTTAGGCAGCAGCTGTTTCTTGGGATGACCGTAGTACTTCTCTCCCTGTCATACAAACACACACATATACAACACACTGCAATGCAAAGACGAATTCTATCAGTTAAGTACAGAAACATGAAGTTCTATCATATGTCAAAGAAGGATTAGAAAACCGGCCAACAGAAGGACGGCATGAAGGAAGACCACCCTGAATAAGCAACATATTAATAGCAGAAAGGCATTTTATTCCAGGGATAGGAATCTGGTTTACACTCGTCCACAGAAGCTTTTCATCATATGAAGCTAACAAACACCAATTCTAAACACAAAATAATTCTCCTTACAAGATTTCCCCCTTCTTTCTATCTCTGCTATGACTCTAAAGAAATAGAGACACAATAGTTATTAAGGAGGCCGGAAATCCTTCTAGCTAACCAACTTTTACATACTGTTCCTTTATGGTCAAAATCTTGACCACACTGTGGTAACTCTTTTTTGACTTTATGACCTTATTACTAAGACTGTCAATTATACTCTCTGTTATTTGAGCAGAAGAGCTGCCTGAATGCCAAAAGACTGCTCTACAGTGCTATTTAACCTTTCCCAACAGAGATTCATGAAACTGAGAGTATGGTAAAATATTTTACCTAACTTTGCAACGATACTTCCCAGTAAATATTTGAAGTATATAAATACCTCCAAGTAAAGTCTGTAAAATGTGTAAAACTCACAAATGTTAAGCCAAATGCCCGCCTTAATTATATAATCACATTTAAAATAAAATAATGCCATGAGTTCAGACAAACTAAGGCAGTTCAAATATTATTTATCTGACTACATTAAGCCTATTTCCAATGGCAAAATATTTTTTTATAACACGGGCAGCATTTTATTTTAGAATAGGCTGCTACTACATCGTGGAGTGATATTTGAAACCATATTCCATAGATTACTTATTCTGTGGTAGAGTGAGAATAAGGAAATACAATGCAAAGAAAAAGCAAAGGTTTGGAATCAGCCAGGCCAGAGGAACACTACTGATTAGCAGTGTAACCCTGGGTGAACTGTTCAACCTTGCTGAGAACCTTTCCATTTTGTTTGATAAAAAATGGGAATAATAGTGCCTACTTTGGGGAGTTACTGTGAGAAATGAGATAATACACAGACGAATCTAACACTGTACCTTTTCAACAAATTATACACATTGTTCTTTGGCCTTGGCTCCTGCTACCCAGCCTTCTTTGTTCCCCTCCCCACCTTAAAGAGGAGATGAAAGAACAGATAGGAGATTAGTATAAATTACCACTAAGGTCAACATACTCTGAGAGTCTAAGATGCAGAGTACCAGAGAATATAAATCACTTTCATTCTTGCTATACAAATAGCTTTTAAAAATACATGAAGGGTAGGCATTGAAAATATGGCTAAAATTTGGGTTTGGCATAAAATTTTTTTTTTACCTAGTATTCTGAATGTGTTAATACCTATACTTTGCAGTAATCATACACACACACAGACACAGAGACACAGAGACACACACACACACACACACACACACACACACACACACACACAGAAGAGCCAAAGGCCAGGAAGAAAGCTATAAAATGGGATGGATAGATCCATACTGGTAGAAAAAACATAGGGTGTCTAAATACAAACATACACGCATGATGTGTGTGAGATGATAAACATGATGGTATACAATGCTGCTCTCATACTCTTCCACTCACACATGGTAAGAAAACAGTATTGGTTTTTGATGTCCCCAAACTAGTAGTAAAAATTGACACTTCCACAATTGAACATACACACAGGTTTCCTTGGAAAAGGAAACCATATTTCTCATAATTATTTGTGATTACAATAGAATGGCTAGCAGTTGAGTTTGTACAGAAATAATTTAAAGTCACTCTAATGGTTTTCCAAAAAGTCTCCAAATTTTCCAGAAAATAAGGCGCCTACAAAAATGATTGATATAAAGACCAAATAAAAATAACTAATAAAAGGAACAGTCGCTGATAGTTTTCATATGTAAATTTTGGCATTTCGCCTTATTTTTAATTAATTCCATTAAATTGGTGTTTTGTAGGTCAGAGGATTTTATGACTACACACCAAAAATGTTGTTTATAACGCCGTTTACAGGGAACTGCCCACAAATATTTTCTAATACATTTTTTTTCCTTTTGTTCAATTCAAACTGTTATTGCTTCATTTTTTCCTCCTTTAAGCCCAATTTTGGTTTTTTATTCACTTCCACTTCCTTTCTTTGCCCTTCAACAAGGGGTAGTCCATTATAAAGTCTATTCCATTCTTTTTGGGATTTATATAGCACCAAATTAAGTTAATCTGCAAGTACACTAAGGAAGAAAAGGAAAAATAAAAACGAACCAGGTGGTAGAAGATAAATATCCTTACATACACACAAAGCCTCACTCCCCCCCCCCAAAAAAACCACCCCATAAATAGGGCGGCCAAGGCTTATTTATAGAAAGGACAAAGGGTAACGGAGGATAAAAATGAAAATACAGCCAAAGGAGTCTCTTGGCCTCCTCTGGCCTAATTTAAATGAAGTTACTCAAGTTCATAGACTCGTAATGGATGATGTCGCAAAACAAGGATGAATCAAAGAGTCATCACTAAAACATTGTTTTATTCTAAGGATGGACTATATCATATGTTTTGCCCTAAAAGACATGACTCACAGGGAGTTCACATTTCCTTTTCCTTTCTTCCCTGAAATCTCAGCAAAACCCAAAAAAAGGGGTGGGATGGGGGAGCCACATATCTAGAGTCCCACAACATTTCAATGGTGGTTTCAACTCTGCTGTTAGTCAGATATGTTACCTCACCTTTGAGCCTCAGCTTCCTCGTCCGTTACATGGGGATAATTACACCTAACCTAACTACCTCACATGGTTACCATTAGGATGAAATGAGATAAAAGGTCTGAAAGAACTTTGAAATCACCAAGTTCTGCTGATGGTACCTTCTGTCTCTCAATTCTATACCCTTCTTTCAGTCTCCATGATCACTATTCTATTTCAGATCACCAACATTTTTTTCCTAGGCCAACTCACCAATTTACAATCAGACCACACGGGTGCCCATTCATGAGGAAAATGAGAAAAACCAGGGCAATGTAGTAAATTTTGCATCAAGCTAAATGTATTCCATTTTAAATATCTAAAATTCATTTGAGATTCTCCTGTGCGTGTGGTGTGTATCTGTGGGTATGTATGTTAAAATGTCCTTTGTTTTATGAAATGATTCTGACAAATGGTGGGTTTTTTAATATCCTTACTGAACAAAATGAAAGGGGTAGCAACTCAATTATACTGATCCTCAAAATTAAAATTTTTTTGCTTGTTCATGAAATCCAAAAGTCTGGGTACCACTAGTCTACATTATCTTAACAAACAAAACTATTCAAACAAACTGATCTCCCAGTCTTCAGCATTTGTTTCCAACCCAGCTACTGTGTGTTCTCTACACAGCAGCCAAAATGATCAAACGAAAACAATTCTAATCCTGTTACACCTGTGCTCCCAGGTCCTCGAGTTGGATGACAAGGTCCCCACCTCATCTCATGCCACCCCTCTGGCACTCTGCACAGCAATCACATTTTGTGATGGCTCACCGTCACCCCCAGACTTTTGCACAGGAATAATCACTCCCTACATCACATTTTCCCCCCCAGCTAAATATGCACATCCTTCTGCTCAGCCATTGTCTTACTTTCCCTAGGGTGTCTTCCTTGATTCCCCCAAGCCCAGATCACATGCATCCCCCATGTGCTCTCACAGTAACCCTTCCCTCATTGCAGAACTTCATGCACACATTAATAAATATTTACTGGTCTTCTGCTATGTATCAGGCACTGATCTAGGTGCTAGAAATACAGCTGTGAATGAGACAAAGACAGCCCCCACCACCACCACCAAGGAGCTGACACTTAGTAAGAGGAAACAGACTAGAAATTAAAATTTGAAATAACAGAGAAGTAAAATATCTGGTGATTGTCATCATCATATCCCATAAAGCTAGAACAATGCCTGGCTCCTAGCTGGTGCTCAAAAAACATTTGTTAAATGAATAAATACAGGAGTGTCAAAAAGCACTGTACAAATGTGAAGTATTGACTGCAGTGTGCATGGGTTCATACTGGCTTATTAAAAACTCCTCTCAGAGTCTGGCCAGCGTTTTCAGAAGCCTTAGAAGCATGCTGTGTCAGTCATACCAGGGCATTCGCTACTCTAAGACTTGGTTTTATACTTGGCAAAAGCAGTAATTTTACTAGTAATTTTCAGATCAAATGAGTTAAGCACTGAAGTCTCGAAAGTCCCAATTTGGCATAATATGCATCTTCCTCAAACTCAAAACACAAAATTAAAAGAAAGCCAGTCCCTTATATGGTTCAGACACCAGGATGCTGGCTTCATGCTCTATCGAAAAGGGTAATGCTGGAAAAGTCAATAACTACCGTGAATAAGGATCCTGTCAGGTCGCTGTCAAGGTATAATCCCACCTGAGTTATCACCTGCTGAAGTGAATTAAAGTCAAGAAAGCAAACATTTAATGAATATTCACTTGCCTTTGGTTCAAGGAAGGTCTTAGAAATAAGCTTTCCTTTAATTAAAAATAAAAGTAACCCAGAAAGTTGAAATGAGATCTGAGGAACCCTCAACATGGGTCAGCTAGTCAGCATAAGAAAGAGTTGGCAGCACCCAGGTGAAACTGCTCCAGGGTGTGACCGTAACACCATTCTGTTCATGAAAAGATTTGGAAAACCGATTTTCTGGACAGAACTTGGCCTAACATCTCCACTACCAAGCTGACGAGCCAAGAATTAAACCTGGTACAAAGTTACCCAGTGGTTCTGAAAATAGCTTGATGCCTTTACAGACTACAAATACATCAAGCCTTGGGCCTGAGACATGTACCAATCAATCAACCGACAAACAGGTATTAAGCATTACGCTAAGTGCTCTGAAGGACGCTAGCTCACATAATTCTAAGCCTCAAGAAACTTAAAATCAAGTTTAAAAAACAGGACAGACATTAGTGGAAAAGCAAAAACAAAAATCAAACCATGATGGAAGGATGGTAAGAGCCAAAGAAGTGATATAACCGTGCGTGGCAGGCCAAAGCAAAGGAGAGAGCCTACAAGGGATGCTCAACCGAGGCTCATTTCACAGGAGGTGAGGCAACCTGGAGGCTGACAGGTGCTGGGAAGGCAGAGGAAAAGAGGTCCTCAACTAGTGTAGGTGAAGCTCGGCCTTGATGGGCAGCTAGGAGTCACCTTTCCCAGGGGCGTGGGGAGGCTGAGGGAGGAGGAAGAAAGTGTGTGGAGGAGAAAGCGATGGCACGCGGAGACTGTGACGAGAGGCATAAGGCCGGGCTGGGGACAATGGAGACTGCAGCAAAACGCTCCCCTGGCCGAGAGCAGGCTAGACTGTGGAAGGCCCTGAATGCTAAGCTAATGAATTTAAACCTTTTTTCTCAAATTCTTGGAAAGCTACTTGAAGTTCTGGCATGTGAGTATCATGAAGAATTTTGTTTGGGTCTGTCCTAAATATTTTCACACAAGTCTACACTGCCGGCCTACATAAAACAATTAAAAAGAGAATTTTTCCAGGCGATGTTCCAAAAAATTTAAGAACCAGCATATTTTCATAGATATTTAAATAAAATCATATCACTGTGACTAAGTTTTATATCATTCAGTAAATCACATATACTTGAGTAAATGCAACAACCACGAAAGGTCCATTTTAAGCAGCACCGACAAAATGACTTTTGAAAGGCAAACCCAGTCCTAACGGCACCTACTCCCTTACTTCACTCTCCCCCCAAACCTGACTACCGCCTTTATTTTGCTTTAAACATTACAGATTTCCTTATGTACCTGGAAGGAAGAGCTGTTAGTCATCAATATGGATGGTGTATGTTAATAGCGTCTTTGTTCAGAAAATTTAATTATAGGTTTCAGCCTTAGACGAATGTAAAATGAAAATACTGGAAGGGACTTTCTTTCTGCTAATTTGCCAGCTAAGAAGTACCACGGACCTCCTTGCAAAGTGGTCCTTGAGCGCATCGCTTGGAGAGGCAGTTTCCTCCCTGGTGTCGGGGGCTCGGCTGCTCGGAGTTGGCTTCTATTTGCTTGTCTTGTCTGATCTGGGCTGCCCTGTACCACTCAAATTCCAACACAGTTTCTGCAATCAAAAGCCCAAAGATACTCAATGTAATTTTGGCCGTTTCATGCCTTTCAGAGGCAGAAGCCTCAACAAAGGCAACATGATTGCACTTGCTCGCACTGGCTCCAGGCAACCACAGGGCTTTACCACCTTTGACCCCCAAAAGCCATGTAGAGGGAACACAAGAGTCTGAAGCCAAGCTTTAATCTACCTCAACAGTTTACAAAGTCATTTTACTCTAGTAAGCGATTGTATGGGGAAGGCTGCAGAACCAAAGGTATTTGGGGCTGCATGTTAGACTTGATGGACTATCATATAGATGCTAGCATTTGTAAACTGTAAGCAAGCAACCAAATAAATAGCAATAATACCAGTAAAAGACACTGGATTTTGAAAGTTTTCTGAGCAACAACAAAGCAAGGAGCAAACTCTGGTTAACAAAAGACCTGCTTTCTAAACCTCAGGACATGTTTAGGCACTCTTCCACAGAAAAATCTAAGATTCATGCCAGTGTCACGAAAAGGATAGTTGCTGATCAAAAAAAGTCAGTGAAATCAATATGAAAAGTATAAAGAAGGCTGGCTGAGTGGCACGATGGTTAAGAGCTGGCTTGGGACGCCAGAGGGCCCCGGTTCGGATCCCACATATGAGGGCCAGTGACGCTGCCCTCTACAGCTAAGATGCTGAACAACAGCTCAACCTGGAGCTGGGCTGTCGTGAGTCGCTGGCGACGGTGTAGGCTGCAGCCCCTGCTGCAGTGGGTTGCCATGGGCTACCATGTGTAGCCGGCAGCCAGCGTGAGTGGCCAGTAGCTGCTGTGAGCAGCCATCCAGAAGCGGGCAACTGATCTGCCTCGCCCGGGAAGAGCGCAGTGATGGTGCCAGCTTGGGCCAGTGAAGTGACGTCCTCCACAACTAGACTGAAGAACAAAAGGACAGCAACTTGTCTGTTCCCATCCCCCAATTCCCCAGCGCTGTTCCCATCCCCCCCAATTCCCCAATAAAAATCTTAAAAAAAAAAAAAAAGTATAAAGCGATTTCCCGAACTGGTAAGGTGAACAACCCCAAGTGCCTGAAAATTTCTAAATTAGTTCCTCCAAAAGTACTATAGAATGATGGTAAAATTTCTAGTTTAAAAAAGGTAGGGGAAGCTTCTTCATTTTGAAGTAAAATAGAAGTTAACTTCTCCAATACATTCAAACATTCAGATTCCTGAAGAAAAATAATATGTAGGTATAATATACAGGCATTATTAGGGCAACAGTTAATTGAAAGATGAAAGAAACTAAACTCAATAGAGCATTTTGGAAACGAGACCAAAAGACTGGTTTCTCTTACTCTGCCATTCTTTCATTCACTGAGCCCTTATACTATTTGGTGTTCTATGTTTGGCACTGTGGGGAGCACAAAGAGGAATTTGGCTTTCAGTTCCTTTCATTTCTGGGAAGAAACCCCCAATCAAAATCCTAAAACATACACAACAAAAAGCCACCCTTTTCTAAAACCTGCCTTAAACATTAAAAGGCATTTCCAGCTGAAAATGCATAGGTAACTATTCCCACAGAGAGATGATTATTTGGATAGAGACATGTGGTAAACATTTCCTAGGGAAGGAGCAAAGGAAAAAAGGTCAAAGGTAAAAGTCAACTGAGAAGAGCTGCAACATGTCAGCAATTTACGATTTTAAAGGAGAGCAACAGTTTGAAGGGTGGAGATAAACACACCACCTCCCTTCATGATAAACTGAGATTTAAGAGAGAATCTTTTCCTTCTCTGGGGTGAATATCACAACATCTGTTCTCTTGTCACAACAGCAACTACGTTGATTTAAGGAAGAAGTCTCTCTCTTTTTAATGCTGTTGGTGCATAATTACATGATTTCTCTTGAGCCTTGGTTTCCTTAAGACGTGTTTATTCTGCCCATCTGCTCTCTCCATACCTGATTACACAAAGGTATCATAAATAGCAAACCAACAGGTATAAAGAGACCAGCCCTCAAAACAGATCAAAGCAAACAGCCCATGGAGTCCTTTGGAAATCTTGGCTGGCAGCTCTTGTAAATAAAAGTGCTTCTAAAGCAGAAAGCATTCAACTACCGTATTTATATAGGGCGTGATTGACAGGTCAGTTATTAACTTCATAAAAACACAGGCAATGTTAACTAGCAAGAATGTTTGTTCTAGCTGTTCTATCTGAAGGAAAATGAAATCCAAGATAGAATGGCTTGCTCTCTGTTTCTTTTAAGTATTTATTTTAGAACCGTGCAGTATAAAAGAATGTTTTTTCAAGTCAGTGAACTTAAGCTATTTTGCTTACTGTTCTGGAATTTAAGTATGTTGTTATAATTCTTTAGAAAACAAATGTTACATTTACCAAAGGCAAATTCCAATGGTCTTCTCAACCCCTCGGAAAATTTTTTATTCTTTTGAATTACGAAAAATTTTTATTCTTTCGAATTACAAAAATTAATTAATTTTTACATTAATTAAGGTTTCTTTTGGTATCTAATGTATATTAAATTGTAGAATCCAAGAACAGCAGGATTCCCTCCCACTGCCCTGGAAGAAGGCATGTGCTCCTTGAATTGCTTATAGGTAGCAAGTCTAAAATTTGCCAGAAGGAGGTAAGAATAAAGTGGTCTGCATTTTATTAATATCATTTGTAGGGCTTTTCTTCACTACCAACACATTCTATTATGAATGATCATTTTCTTCAATATTACAATGCAGCATGCTTTATTTTAAAAATTCTCTCAAAGACTAACATCAGTTATATGCAGATATGTGGTCAGCACATCCTCAAAATCAACTTTTGCATGCAATGGTTTCCATCCTTGAGGTGTAACATGGTGAGTGCCCACCACCGACCCAGGAGAAAGGAATCAAAATGTCAGCCTATGTTTCAACTTAAAGAGCAACTTCTATAATAGTAGCTTTAAAAAACTATACAGTAAAGAAATCTTAAAACCTTGCATTTAGCCAATCTATAATCTTATTCTTCCCTAAAATGGTTTTTTAAAAAGTAACAAAGAAGTAGAAAGAGAAGTTTTGTTTTGTTTTTACTTTTTTTTAATCAATCAGCCAATACTTTTAAGACTGAAATTATATAAAGTTGGCATTCCCCAGCCAAATAAATGCCTATGAAGTGGACCGTATGTCTATGCGCATGTTTGTTTATACGTGTTTAATACCTTCAGGTCTGAGTTTTCCATGTAAACAAGTTTTGTTAAGTGACTCTTGAATTAAATTAAAAAGGCTATTTGTTAATCAAAATGTTTCACTCTTAGCAAAGGCTTGTCATCATATGAGCTGAATACCAAACACAGGGGCAAACCAAAAGTCCCCAGAAGATTCATCCTTACTCATCAGTACATTTAATGTACCACAGTCCTGCCTCCTCCAGCATTTCTACAAGTCACAGTCTTTCAGAACACAGGATTCTTATAAATAAATACTCAGACTTAGAACATGCCCTGGCCTCCTCCACTATCCACCCCGCCCCGCCCCCGCCTCCCCCTTCCTCCCCCCAGGACTATATTTTCAAACCAGAATATTTGTTTTGACAGACTTCTGCTTGCTTAATTCTCTGGCAAAGAACTTCTGTGCACCCCAAGCCAGTAATGAACATTTTGCCAGAAATATGCAACTTTTGGCACAACAAGAATAGGAAAGAAAAAAGAAAGAAAGAAAGAAAGAAAAAAAAAAAAACCTTGCCGGCAGAGACTTCCAGAACTGAAGATAAAAGCAGGCACATTGAATGAACAGAATCCTTTCCTTTAACATATTATAATTTCCTCTTGTTTCCCCTGCTTCTCACTATCCTGGGGAAAACCTTCATTTGGCAGTTTCACATACCTTCTCTACACTATATAAGGCAATGGGAAACCAGTCCCTCAATCTTGCTTTCTAATTAAAGAACTACTTATCCAAATGAAAAATGTAGGTTAGCTAATCCTACTCAGAGAGTAAATCTCCAAAACAATTTCTTAATAATAGTTTATCAGGAAAATTAAAATCCATTGAACTTGTTTAATCCAGGGGAATACTCCTCTTTCATTATTTCTCCAGTTACATTTGAAGACCTAACACTCAAAAACTTAACAATGCAAAATGACTCCACCTTCCCCCACTGAGCTCAGAAGGGCTGGGCGGGATACCACACAGCTCTCCTCAGAGAGCTTAGGGTGTGGGTAAAGAGCCTCTTTCTACAACTACCCAGATTTTGGGGAGGAGGAGTAGCCTACAAAGTAGATTTCTTGCCTGGGTGGAGTCAGGCACTTCCCAAAAAACAAAACAGAATACTCATGGATCTTGAAAGGGGAAGAGACAAGCATGTCCCAAAGAATATGAGATTGTTGAAATTTTCAGTCTCTGTTAAGAGGTCCTCTTCCTCCAGGTCACTTAAACAGTGATGGCCCCAGCAGTCAGTCTATCATCTATACCAGGGATCAAACTTTTGAGACGGAAGAGCCGCCAGGGGTCAGCAAACTGCGGCTCGCAAGCCACATGCGGCTCTTTGGGTAGGTACATGTGGCTCTGAAGTAAAATTGAAAATGAAAATAAAACTATCATAGTATCATTTATAAAATTTTTAAAGGATATTATTCACATAATGGTGATTATATAAAAATATATTTATGGCTCTCGAATAATTTTTAAATTGTTGTGAGGGACAAGATTGGTTCTTTCGGGGGTCGGCAAACTTTTGAGACGGAATGTACCCAAAGAGTTGCATGTGAATCGCGAGCCGCAGTTTGCCGACCCCTGATCTATACACAGATGACTCTCATCCAGGCCAGAACTCACTCCTAGCTCCAGACCCAGTATATCGAACTGTTTAATGAGTATGTTCCATTGGATGGCCATTAGGCATCTCAAAACATAGATACAAAACTGAACTTGGTGGTCCCTCCAACCCCAATCTCTTTCTCCTAAATCTTCACCTCTATAAATGGCACCCTCAGCCCCAGACACTGTTCCAAGCCAAAAATCTGCCATCATCTCACCATCTTTCCTCTTCCTTGGTTCCTCATTTTTCTTCAAGTCCTGTCTTGCCTACTGTCTTAATCTCTCTAATCAATATCCCCCCTTCCATCCTCCTTGCCCAATCCATTTCTGACCTGAACTCACTTCTCACCACCTAGTCCATCCCAAGTTTCCCTAAGTGTGACCTTTAAAACACAGTTCTTCACATGACACTCCATCAAAAAGGATATTTTAAATGAGTAACCGGAGACTCACAGTACGTATCAGCATGTTAAAATCTTGAAGAAATCCTGGATTGAAGAAATATGTTCACACCAGCCCTTCGCCACCATCCTTTGTCCTCCTGGCCCCCTTGTCCCTGACTGTTTTTAGTCACTTGGCTAACTTCTACTCATCATTCAAGCTCAGGCCTTGGTTTTTACAGGAAGCCTCCTCTGACAGTAAGTACTCCCCCTTACTCTGTGCTTCGAGATTTCTCCTAGCATGCCTGTATACAGAACATTCAATGCTAATATGGGTGGTTTGGAGTATGTCGCCTCTGTTTGACTGCGAGCCCCTGGAAGGCAAAGACTTCGACTTATTCATCTTCCAACTCCAAGCACACTACTTGGCACACAGCCGCGGGTTAATAAACCCTGCTGACTAAATGAATGCTAGCTAGCACTAGCTAAATGTATTGTTATTCACTCTGTGCCAAGCACTCTTCTAATCTCCTTGCATGTTTTAACTCACTTAATCAGCCCCAAAACCCTATGAGGTAAATGCCAGTTATTTTCCCCATTTGATATGAGGCAACTGAGGCAGAAAGAATGAATACATTTTATTATTCTTCCAATATGCTCTTCTTTTCTTATCTCCAGCAGGGTAAACATGAGTAATTTTGCTCTACTTCTTAGAAAAGAGGATACGACTGGAAATCTATTTGGCAGAACTTTGTTACTTTCAGAAATAGTGTACATTACAGAAAAAAAGCTTGGGTGTAATGAGAAAATAACTGGATTAGGAATCACATCTGAATTTGAACACCAGCTCTGCTTCATATTAGAAATAAGACATGCAACCAATTAATAATCTAAATTCCAAGTGTGTTATTTAGAATGAGGACAATAACACCCATTAAGTATTCCTATTAGGATTCCATGAGGTAAGTATATGAAAGTCCTTTGCAGCCTTCATATCATAAAGTTGGGTATACTGATGTTACTATCACAACTAAAACAACAGAATGATGCCTGACTCCCCACACAGTGACTATGTATAATTGATTACTGTATATTTCCATTTTTATTTCCGTTGTCCAAATAACTGGAAAAGTTTTCAAATCTACATAGAGATTTCTACTGAAAGTTTAAAAACTTTTGACTAATACTAAACCAATCAAACTACATCTGTTTTGAGGCTCACAGTGTACATTGGGAAATAAGAAAAATCATTGAGTGTTAATAAAAAGCTTGACAAAAGTCTTAAAAATTTCAACAAAACCACGACCAGTACAACTGGCTAAATTATCTACACTGTAGAGACCAGCTACACACTCCCGTCACTAATGGAATCTTATATAATATAGCCAGTGCTCTCAGCCTTACAAACTATGAACAGCTCAGTAGATAAATCTCAATAAGCCTCCACATCAAACAGACTGGAAGAAATCAAAAGACCGCTGAGCTAAGCCAGACCAGGCTGATATTTTGGTTTATTGGTTAACTGTTATGCTTGGAAAGGCATAAAGCTTAATTGCGAGGCTTGAGGTGTATGTCAAAAATGCCTGACTTAAGTAGAAATTCTGATCATAGCATCTGTCACTAGTTAAAATACATGGAGATCTTTATCCAGGCTATTTTTTGCTGTTTATATTTTCAATAAATGAAAATAACCGAGTCACATGGTGACTAAATATGAATCATTGTTTCAGCTTTTTGAGACAGTTTGGAAATCCCAGGTGTAAATTAGGGAATAACACTGCTGTTAATCCAAGTCATGTGAAAGTTAAAAAGGGGGAAATCTGGTTTAGTTTATGACTTCTTGTGGTATTAACCAAAGGTTTCTCACAAATACTAATGAATACAACACTTTGAAACACTATATGGAAAGTGAAATCCAGTGGTGTTTGTTACTTGGATATTTTTACCATTTTCTACTGAATAACTAACTCCATTTGGCTGAACAAGCAACAAAACTGAACATTTCTTAAAGGCCCTAGGAGAAAATAATTTCTCCTAGTAAAGTCCAGTAAAGATTTTAGTAAAAAAATGAAAAATGAGATTCTCATTACTGCTTGGCCCTCATTTTCACTGCTACCAAAGCTACTCGACTATATTCATCTAATCAATATTTACACAGCACTTTAGGACATGCAACAAACTTAAAACACAATCCTTCCCCTTAAGACCTTGGAACTCATTTGAGATTACGTAACGAATTCCAAGAAGCAATACCAACCCAAGAGAGAGATAATACACATCATTTAGGGGACACCAGGGAGAGTCCTAAGGAAAGGAAAAACAAGGAGTGCTGAGTCACCTGTTTATTCATTCAACTGACTTAAAGTCAATTCTCACTAAGCGAGAGCTTCCTATATACCAAGTATCAACACGGCAGGCCCTTTGTAAGCATTATCACATTTACTCCTCACAACTCTAGAGGCAGATCCTTTTGTCATCCCTGATTTATGATGCTGCTGCAATAAAGAAACTGAGGCTGAAGGGACTAAATAACTTTCCCAAAGGCAGAGCCAAAAGTTAAATCTGGATCTGCTCAACCAAACATGCATGTTCTTTTACATCCCCCCCGCCCCCCCCCCCCCCCCGAAAGGCACTGGGGTAAGATGGGGGCATCGAACATAGGTCTGACTTTCAAGGAAGCCACAGACAGGTCAGGGGAGACTTCCTTAGGAGAAAAAGATTCAGGCGGAACCTCAAAGAATTGGAAAAATCAGCATAACGTAAGTAGGAGAAAAGGGACAGGCATTTTAGAAGCAGAAAAAGCATAAACAAAAGCAACAAAATGGAAATCATAACACAGTCAAAAGAACAGTAGGGAGATTGGCTTGATTAGAGTATGTGTATTTGTTGGTAGTTTGCAGGAGTATAATAAATATTTGTGGGTTTGAATAATAGGAGACAAGGTGAAAAGGGTGGGTCCCAAATTATATGGGGCCTTGAAAGCTAAGCTGAAGAAAATACAATTAACCAACAAAAATAACGTGGGCAAATGTTCAACCTCACTAGTCATAAAGGCAACATAAATTGAAACAACATGGCAATGTTCCCCTTCATATTCTCTTAAACTTGTATGAAAAAATAATACCCATTCCTAGGAAGATTATACATGCTGGTAAATCTGTAAATTGGCATCTCTTTATTTAAAAGAAGTCTGGCTATCAGTTTCATTGGATGTTTATATTCTTTAACCCAGTATTTCCATTTCTTATAATTTATCCCAAAGAAATAATCCAAAAAAACATGGGCAAAGCTAAAATATATGAGGCTATTCCCTGCGCCACTTTTTATAATGTGGAAAAATTAGATGGAATGGAATGTATATGCTTCATGGGAGGCAGTTGATTAAAAAAAGAAAAGGGTTTAACAAAAAGGGAAAAGGCCAATTAAAGGGGTATGGACTTTAGACCATAGGCAGAGAGAGCTAATGAAAATTCTTGAGTGGGAAGGTGACAGGGAGAAACCACTTTTCAGGAAGATCAATTTATCAAGAAATCTGACAATATATAAACAGAATCTGAAGACTAATGATATACTCTGTTACCAAGAAATTACACCCAGGAGAATCCATCTGCAAGAAATAACCCTACATATTAAAGTACTGTGTAAATAAAGATACCATATCATTATTAATAATATTTTAAAAAACTAGGAGAAAACAAAATATTTAATAGTAAGAGAATTACTAAGTAAACTATGATTTGTCCATCATAAGGAAGGTTGCTTTAAAATGCTAGAGTGGTATTACACACAAAACCCTGAAGAATAATTAAATTTCAATTTAATGGAGGAGGATGGGGTGAACAGGAGCAGGAAGAGATTTCTAGAGGAAAAAACCTCCACAGAAAATGCTATGAATGTCACAGAATTCAATTTTCATGGGTGAGCCAACCAGTTTGGCAGTGCGTGGCAGCACAATTCTGAAGGCAGTCAGGGCTGAAAACAGGGAGGATAAAGACAAGAAAGCATTTCAGAATGCTATGACCATCTGTGGAAAGGCCACAACTTATAAATGGTCATACGGAGGCTGCAATACGTATTTCCAAAGGCATAAACATTATAAATAGTGGCAGGTAGCCCACAGGTAGCCCACAGAAACCTATTCAATTCCTCATTGAAACATTATACTTTTACAACCTATTTTGAAACCTATTGTTTCAAACCTATTGTAATATTAGTAACTATTCAAAACAAGAGAGCATCATTGACAGAGAAATTCTCTTTAATTTTCCTAAAAGATTGACGCTTAAGGACAAGTTGGCTTAATGAAAGGAGACAGATCTTGATTTGTGGTTTGTTTCTGGGGAAAACTGGGCATTCACCACCTATAGAAGCCAGTGACACTGGTTTTTTTTTTTTTTTTTTTTTTAGTACAGAGAATTTCATTTCCAAATATAGGATGGGGGTGGGGGTGGGGTGGGCATACTGCTCTAATGTTTTTCATGATTTGAATCATTTATTGTCTTACAGATAGAACAAAAGGCAGCAAGGTAAAGAAATGGTCAGGTGAGATCTTCCTGCCTAAATGGCAGAAGCACTGGGATGGGAAGGAGGAAGGGGCTGAAAGAGGATGTGTGTTTGAAGAGCGTGAGAAAGAGCTCAGTGAGTGGTGCGATTATGCAGTGGTATGGAGGAAAGGACATGGGAGTGGGGGCGCAGACCCTTCCCCCAGGGAGAGGGAAGGAGTCAGCAGAGTAGTTATGGCATGCCGCCTTGCTGTTAGAGTTGAGTACAAGTCTTCTCTCTCCCCCTCGACTGTTTTTCAAATATTTAGACCACATTTTATAAATGTCTATACTCCCCTCAGTGCTCACAGCCTCAAATCTAGTAAGTGTATTTGTTGAATGACGAAGAGAAAAAAAAAATGTTGGATCACCCTACACAAGGCCACCAATTATAGAAAATGGAACCAGTGGCCTAAGAGGGCTTTGATTTCAGGGGGTGGGAAGAGGGGACCAAGTGAGTTAAGTGTACAATTGACCATTTATACATATCTAAATCAGTTGTTCGTACACTGAGTGATCATAGAGATAAATAAAAGATGAAGGTGTACTAAAAGCCATGGATGGCTCTGGAATTGTACTTATCAAGTAGAAAATTCTAGACCTCGAAGATTTAGCAGCTGGATCAGACTTACGGCTCCTTGTCAAACGTAGCTGGTCTGACCCCATCTTCTGTCCAGCCCAGCTGGTTTGCTCTGACCAGAGAACCTCATGTTCCACTTCTACTGAGGCAGTTTGTACAGAACAAAACGGAAACAGTTTGGAGGAGAAAAAAGAGAGAAACTTGGCAGATAAAGAGATTGCTCAAGACAAATGGCCTAATTGAGTTCAGAGGCCAAAAATGTCACATCAAAATACTATGCTCAATTTAAATGGTATTGGAATTTTTCGTTCATAAATCAAAATAATTAAGTACCAATTCCAACAAATTTAGAAAGATCATTTGACTTCACTCCATTTGGTCTTACAATAACAAAATCAATGTTACAATATATGTGTCAAATTTCAAAGTGAATCAGAGTTTATAATAAAAAACAATGTTAGCATTCCGTTAGCATGTTAGAGATTAGCTATGAACTAGAGAGACATTTCATATTGCAGAGTAGCATTTTCTGACTTAGAAATCAGAATCTCTATTTTAAAGCTCTACAAAACGTTTTTCATGTGTAACAACATATTATTTGGGAGGTAAGGGACAAGAACATGCTGCTTTATTTGTTAGCAAGACATACAGTCCAAAAGTGCAGAACTCAGACATACTAGGATCCTAAAGCCTAACCTATTATATTTCTTATATTGGTTACTATTCCATTACCCTCTGCCTATCTGCCCTCCCAACACACATACACACACACACACACACACACACACACACTGTCCAATGGGTTTTACCCTGACCTTGCTGATCACTTCATCAACCATGTTGTAGGACTTACTCCCTCATACCAATGACCAAGCTTTGGGAAAGCAGACGTTAACTTCTGACAAAATGGTAGAAGACTCAAATACAGACAACAGAGTTTATTTTCCCAAAGAGGCACTTTGAACATCCTAAGATTTTTAAAGTAATAAAATTTTATAAATAATAAAATTATTTATAATAATAATAAAATAATAAAATTTTCACTGATTCATATTTGACTACCTACTATACGATAGGATGCTATTTTAAATTTTTATCTGACAACTTGGGTAATTTATAGTATATTTAACTGCAAGTAAAACAGCCTTTTTGTGGCTGCCAAGGTATATCTGAAATGAGTATTTTCCCTCCTTACAGATGGTGCTGCTTCTAACGATTGGAAACATGCCTTTCATCTGCCTTAATCAGTATCCCCTGAGCTATGTCGGATGGAACATAAGATGGTAATAGATGTTCTTTAACAGAGAGTTTTCCATGGTCAAATAATTTGGGGAAATACTGCATGTTATTGCATCTATAACACTACTGAAGATTCACAAAGTACATTATTGCATATTAAATTTTTTCAGAAGTTCTGTCATAAAGACACTTTTTTAAATCCAGTGTTTCCGAAACTTGCTTGACTCTAGAATCTGTTTTTTATTAAATAGCTTTTAATACCTTGGGAAACTAGTAATCCTTAAAACATAAGTCACATTTCCCTTCTAAATCCATTTAGAAGTAACAGAATAAATGCTGAAATAACCTCACCAAGCTGGAACCACGCTATGAGAACCTACAGAGAGCACGGCACAAGTTATTCACAAGTCATTCTCTTCCAGGATGTTGCATCAAGTTCTCCAATCTCACCAGTCAGGGAAACAGAATGCAATCACTTCTCAAATGATTCCTAAAACAATGATTTTATCATGGAATACTCCAATATAAAAAATGCATAAACTATTCCTAATGTCATGTAAAATCCAGACTAGCCTCCTTGGTATGTCTGTTTTACATACTGATGTAGCCTCAAAACCTAGTGCAGTGCTTACACAGAGTAGGTGATCAATGAATCCTTGTTCTAGGAATTAATGACTGACAGATTGACTGGATGAATGAATGTTTTCATAATGTCCTCTCTGTTCTAGTCTGTTTTATCTTCTAATTTTCTCAGAACAGACAACGTATGTTCCAACATCTGCATCTTTGCTCATGCTATACAACCTCATATGCAATACCCTGCTCTCCACACATCCATTCCTGCCCATCCTTTCAAATCCAGATTAAACCCTAACTCCTGCCTGGAGCCTGACCTCATTGTCCTCTGACCTCTTATCCCCCTCCCCTAACAGTACTAGAGCGTTGCAGACTCATTTTTCCTAGCTAGTTCACATGTTGGTCTTACCTCTCAATAAGTTGATAAACTCCTTGAAATCCAAGATCATGCCATAAACTACTTTTGTATATATGAGAGTGCCAAGGTACACAATAAGTATTCAATGAAAACAATCTCTTATTGATTATATTTTATTTAAAAAGTTGTGTGTGTAACAAGAAGAGTTGGAAATTCCTGGAATTTCTAAACTATACATAACTAAAATCAATAGTTATAAGAACCAAGTTCTGAATAAAGAGGAAATACTATCCCAGTTCTAAAGAAACTGTTCCCTCTGGCTTTAACCTCTTTGACACCATTTTCTCATTTGGAAAATAGCTCTGTGGTATTTCTCTACAGGTATTGAATGGGCAATGTATACTGCTTGTAAACCCCCTGATAAATGAAGACTTTATCTGAGTCCTGGAAGCAATCCTGACGTCTTAAATTATGTAATCCTGGTATTACATTATATTAGTCTGGTTCATATAAAATGTAAGCTACAAAAATACCAAAGCTAAGAAAAAAAAATTTACTCATGCTTTTACTAAGATGCAGAAAGAGGATGCAAGCATTGCCAAGATTCCACAGAACATGCTCAAACCAAAGCAACAATGCCTTAGTTATTAAAGAAGGCAATGGCCTGGAGCTGTACTTAAGAACAAAGATGACTTGGTCCAGGCCGAGAGTCAATATTTAAGAACACAATGACTAATTCCCACTTCAAGTTCATGAATGTATATTTTTTAAGAGCTTCTTTTTGGTTAACATTTTTATTTGTGGTTTTCCTACCTGTGATCCATGAACCTAAGAATGAACAAAAACTTGAAACATGAAACTCTCCAGTAGGCCAAAGTGTCGGTATAGACTTCATTCTGCTTTTAAGGACTTCTCAACAAGGGTTACACAAGATGTGTACTTTACTTCTCAGTCTCCAAAAATTCTCCTTTATCTACTCTTCCTAAAGACCTAGATTGGATGTTCTATTAACAACTGTGGGGAATGCACAAATGACACCTCTAGACCATATCAAAACACTGGGGCTCTTAACTTAATTTCAAATGATTTGAATCCAAATAGGTATTATTGTTGCTAATAAAAACTCCATTTATAAATAATCAGCTAATTTAAAAAAATGTTCTAGTTGAGCTTACTGTGAGCTAAAAGTAACCATTAAATTTATTTCCAGCACTAGCTGCGAGACCTTAAGCAACTCACTCAACTTTTCTGCATGTCAATTTTCACGCAAAATGAGAACGGGACTAGATAGCTTCTTAGGTCCCCTCAAACATAAAAACTAATAATAATAGGCCAGCCGAGTGGCGCGTTGGGTAGGAGTTGGCTTGGGACGCCAGCTCAGCTCTGAGCAGCAGGGCCCCGGTTCAGATCCCACATGAGGGCTAGTGACACTGCACCCTCTACAGCTAAGATGGTGAACAACAGCTTGACCTGGTGCTGGGATGCCATGAGTCACCGGCGATGGCGTACGCTGCAGTGGGGCTGGCCGGCAGCGGGTGGGAACTTTTGTGAGCTGCCGTGAGTGGCTGTCCAATAGGCCGGCAAGTGACTGCCTCACCGGGGAAGAGCACAATGATAATACCAACATGGGCCAATGAAGTGACATCCTCCACAACTAGACTGAAGAACAACAGCAACTTGTCTGTTCCCCTCCCCCAAGTCCCCAATTAAAAAAAAAATCTTAAAAAAACCCCCCAAAACTAATAATAGCTATTATCATTTTTTTAAAGATATGAATAAAAAATATAAGCACAGATTTAGAAAAACATTAGGTTAACCCTAGAAGACATCATACCATAGGCAAAAAATCACATCACCCCCAAATCCTCTCCTCATAGCACCAAACTATCATCAAAAGTAAGAAATGTAGAGAGGTAAATGTCTTACTGGCCACACTGATATCCTGTTGGGGTAACTGAATTCATCCCCTACTTGCCAACCAAAAAACTAAGATTCCTACCCTCCTAGCTTTATAGGATAATATAAGAAACCTGCTGACCTGCTTTCCCCACATCTTTGTCTGCATGAAAAGAGTGTAAAGCTCATGGAGGAAGAGAGCATTCCTAGGACAAAAGGCATACGGTATCTTCTTCCACCATCCAATGAAGAGTCTTAAGAGCCACTTCAAAACAAACTTCTCCATTGGCCCCTCCCACCTTTCCTTTTAAAACCAACCCGCCCTGTGGGAGATGCGAGATTCTTGGTCTACACTGAGGCTTTGGGTGAAGGGGCTCTTTTCCCACTTTGACGATGTAAAATCTAAAACCAGACTCTAAAATGGTGACCCAGTGCTCATGAGGGCTTATGTGGGATGATGTGCAAATCGCAGGTGCTCTGCAGACGGAACCGGATTTGTGTTCTAGTTCTACCACTTCCTGGCTGTCTAACCACGTGCAAATTAACTAAGTCTCGCTAACCTTAGTTGACTCCTCTGTGAAAGAAAGTAGGATGACTCTCCCCTTCACAGTGCTGAAGGCTAACTTAGACACCTAGAAAAAGTCTGGCACGTGCCAAGCACACAAATAGGCACTGAAGATATGCTACCCCCTTCACAATGCCTCCCTTCCTTCTATCCAAGTGGAACAGAAACCCCAGCACAGCAGATAACTGCCATGTACCTCATTAAACTGTCAGTTTCCCCAGGGCCGAGAGCATGTTTGACTCCTCTTTGAATCACAGAGCTTGTTAAATGGAGACAATCAGAATCCTTTAGGTCTGAGGATGTTAAGATTATCCCGGCCACAGTCAAAGAAAATTCTGATTTTCAGTTTGGCCAAATAGGCGCTTTGCTATAAACTACTACGTAGTTCAAAGCAAATAAGCTACTCTGAACTCTAATAATTACATTCTTTAAAATATAAAAACCCAATTGCCCTACAGCTCTCAATTTTAGCTTTGAGAATCCAATTCTTTCCTAAACAATGGCGTGGGTAACCACAGAAACTTGTGGAATCTCTTTTCCTAGAAAACATGAACAGGGGAGAAGCCAGTCTGTCTGGAAATTACTTCAAAATCCGTCTATAAGCAGGGGGTCAGGCTCGATTAGATGCCCCTCCGAGGATCCTTCCAGACCTACACCACTAAGATGTTAAGAGAAATAACTAAAATGATTCTCTGTCATTTACACCCAGGAAAATAAAATAAATACAATTTAACATTGCCTAAGTTGTTATTAGAAATGATTTTACTTGGACCGAGTAAGGCTTTTACGAACATTTTCTTCATAAATGGCACTAAACCATCCTAAGCTATTAATTTAAATATGAACTCTCCCTAACAAGACAGCATAGAGATTGTACTTAACCACCCAGAAAACAAGATTATTCTTCTTTTGTTCTTCTTTTTTAACCTACGTGTTTCCAGGTACCCCAATTTGCAAACACTACTTTCTCCCGAATACTCTACTAAACTCCCCCATTAATGAATGTCTAATGCATCCATTACTCACATATATTGCGTAGCTATTATATGTTGGCTTCTATTTGTATCTGTTTCACAAATAACAATTTTTGTTTCCCTAGCTGAAATGTACGCTCCTTGAGGAAGGTCCAAGTTTTGTATTTCTCATGTACTCCTTTATAGTGTCAATATTCAATTCATGACAAATGCTTACAAATCCATATTGAGTGGCTGATTTAAAAGGAAGAGACAAGCAAGAGCTATGAACATTGTGCACTGAGCACCTGTATGAAGCTTTGGCAAAGTCTAAAATAAAGCTTTTCACACTGCTATATATTGATATGACACAAACCGAAGACTAGAATAATGATTAATACACACAGGGGCCAAAGGGAAAGACCTAGAGTTAAAGGTCCCATTGGTTTAACTCCTGCCCTGTAAGGAATGAGGAACTGTCAAAGGAAGCCCCCTCACATCACAGGAGGAGGCTATTCGGGGAAGCCTAGCACACTCCCCACATCACAGGGCTGTGCAAGTTCTGATTCTACGTCAGGTCAACTATCCATTCGGTCAGGTCCAGTCAGACGGTAAAAAATAGAAAGAAAAGGAGCTTTAGAAAATTAAAATGTAGTAACATTATTTAAAATAAACATGTGAAACTTATGTCTTCTGATTTTTCATAACCCAAAGAAACATTTAAAACAAGACTAACGAGCTCTCGAGTTCAATCATTATAAGTGTGCTCAACAAACCTATAAACAGAGGAGTAGAACCCCTGCTCCTTTCTTTATAGATGAAACAGGGACTTCTTGTCCCTGCCACGGGCAGGTACTGTTCTAGGCACTGGCAATACAGCAGTTTACTAATCTCACAAGTCTGGTAACAATTATGTAAAGCCTTAGCCTAGTACTTTACAGAAACAAGAGACATCAAGGATAGTCTAAATCTCTTATCTTAGAGGGAAAAAACCAAGGCCCAGAGAGGTTAATGACCATATTTCCCCATGTATAAGATACACCCTTTTTCAAAAAATTTGGGGTCTACAAACTGGGTGCGTCTTATACAGTGGTTGCATGAGCGCCAAAACAAGTGCGAAAAAAACGGGAAATGCAAGTAAAAAAAAAATCTACAACCACTGTATAAGATGCACCCAGTTTTTAGACCCCAAATTTTTCGAAAAAGGGTGCGTCTTATACATGGGGAAATACAGTAACTTGCCTCAGCTGGTCATGTGGCTATATGGCAACAATGGCAGTAGTTGAAACAAAGATTCTTATATCTCCTCTAGTAACAAAATGTATGTATTCATTAAGCAAGTATTTCTGTATGCCTATTCTATACCAGACACTATGCTAGGCACCAGGTATGCAAAAATGGATAAGATACCGACCCTGTCCTCAAAAAGCACTGTAACTACAAGACAATGACATGAGTACAATAATAGAAGTGGTGACAGAGAGAAAAAGCCAATTATGTCTCTAATTGCGTAGGACTTCCAATACTTCAGAAGAAAATGAACTGTTCATTGTTTGTTTTATCCTCACCATAGCCCTATGAGGACAGAGCACAGATCTTATTTTTCCTGTTATATAGACGGAGAAATTGAAATACAAAGCGGATAAAGGGAGTCTATTAAGGTCATCTCTAGTGGCAACAAAATGCCTAGAAACCAAGTCTGTTTACTCCTAGACATTTTTTTCCCACTAGATAGGAAAGGCAGATGTTCTTTTTCTGTCCAATTCCCTTCTGACCAAGAGCACATATTTGCAAGACTGTGTGCAGAACAATCTGTGGCTGTGAAACGAGGCCTGACTCTGTGGAGACTCATCAGCTGAGTTTACCCGATGGTTCAGTAACCGACCAACAGGGCACCATTATTACTATAGTGTTCTTCAAGTGCCTGCTATGTATACACTGAATAGATGGAAAAGGTTCTGTCCTCAAGGGGTTAATACTGGAGGGAACAGGCATTTAAACATTTCAACAGAACGGGGCATAATTAAACAAACTACAACTAGAAGAACCATCACACATAATAGCAAATTTAAGACACTAAAGGTTTTGCAGAGCAACTCTAGCAGGTGCTGCCAAGAAATATATTCTTTAAGGGTTAAACAGAGAACAGAGGCCTTGTATGCATAATGATATATACCAATCTTCAGATTATTGAACTAGAGAATCTTACCAAAAATGTTAATCACATTCAAAAATTAGCTTCTTAATTCCTTCATTTCACTTTTAAACTTTACTCAAAACAATTATATGAATATTCCATTTCCCTCTTTCTAGGAAAGTCATATATTTGTAACCTTTCCTATCTAAGAGTAATGAGCTAATAATAGAGGTTCCCATCATCCGCATGCCTTGGACAAAAAGATTAAAACAGTGTGGTTTCATTGTGCTATTCTTTTACTCTCCTTCAGAAGCAACCTAAATGAAATGAAATGAATCTGATAATTTTCTTGTACATAGTAAAATTTATATATATAACCAGGAATCACTTCATAAAAAGTAAAAGAGGAAAAAGCATTTCTTCATTTTCATGTTCTGATTTACACATTAATTTACTCGTTTGATAAGCTCATATCACATTTTATTTATTCCACTATTTATCATGGCCTTATACCATGACCAAACTGTTTTAAACTTCTTAGCATTTGTAGAAGTATTAACAAAATAAACAAAGCTAAGGAAAAAAAAATATAAGTGATTTCAAACTACTAACAGGAAGAATTTCTTTAGGAACCAGCTAAACAGTGAAAATTATATTCATCCTTTCAAAGGAATGTTATCATTATTTTAAAAATACAACTTGGTTAAAATAAGCCTCTCTGGTATTTCCTGAATATACTCAGGGAATTCATACTTATAGCCAGTTGCTTTCCTTTTAAATATTTATTGAATTTTATAGGGTGATAAGTAGCAATTTAAATGACAATTCAGAACTACCACTAGGTTTCCTTAGAATTACCCATAGTGCATCATAATATTATTTCATGATATTTTCTAATTTCCAAAACTCAGTTCCATTACAAGAAAATATATTTTAAGAAACAAAAGCTTAAAACCTAAAGTTAAAAGTGTGATTATAAACTTTTTTAGGTAGAAGAGGAATAGAGCCCGATTTATCTCAAGATCAAGAGAAAGACCACTGGGTCAATGAAGAAATTAATTAAACATGCAGCGACAGTGACATCTAGTGTTAAGAAACTATTCAAAGCTTCTCTTCTTTAAAGAGACCAACAAACAGAACTTGAGCACAGTATCTAAAAATTACCCATAGTCAAAGTATTTCAATAGGTTTCCTTCCAGACATTAAAAAACCTTAAGAGAAAAACATCTTAGAGAGTAAACAAAACACTGAAGACCTAAAAGTGAAAAGCATTGTTTATTCCGTGTTGCCAACATCTGTAACTGCTCCCCCTTGGTTGACAGAGTTTAATGCAAAAATAATCTGGGACATGTTCTGATGACTGTATCATAAACGTTTAAACTTCCAGCTATAAAAGCAAATATAATGCACAAGTTTTTACTTGATGACACATCAAGAAAAAAGCAATTTAGGGTATTTCAGGAATACCTGAAGAAGGTGCACAGGAAAAGAAAAACTTTTTTAGCTGTGGCACTGAGGACAAGCTCTACAATACAGCCCTTACTCCCTTGCTGTATTTTCATTGGTTTGAAAGGTCTCATTAAACAGTAGATACTTTTGCCCAAGGACTTAGAATTTGGCAGCATAGGTTAATTTACTATAGTGTTTTTATAGTTTTATGCTCTAGATGAACCTATAAAAGTAAGCAAAATTCCAAAAATTATTTTTGGCCAGCACGTTATTTTATAAAAAGTTAGCATTAGATGGGGCTTACGTGTTTTTTTTGAAAAGTTCATCCTTTCCCCTTTTAACTCCAAATATTCTTGTGATCAAGGTACTGAAGAGAAGTGTGGATGAATTTCTCACCTAATGTAAAAATAAACACACAATAAGGGTTAAGAGATATTCATGGCATGAAACCAACATTTACAGTGTTCAAACTAGACATTCAAAATCATTACCCAATTGCCTAGTATGGGGCAAAAGAAAATATGGTTTGTGTTCATAAGACAATTTTCAAAAACTTCACAGTAATTGACTCAATGATTTCCTCTTAAACTGAGCTCTACAATCCAACCACATGCACACAACATACCTCTTTCCTGTACTCATATGACCATGAATTGTTTTCATTATCTCTTTGTACTTGTATCATCAAATAACACTTCTTTAAAAAAAACTCAATAAATCATTTTTCCATATCCTTTCTGACAATGAATATCCCAGTAAAGAGCTCAGCTCTTTTCATTTATTTCCTGTAATCGTTTGCCTATAAGAGAATATTTATAAAGCCTAACTAAAAGAACCCATGTTATTAATATGGCCAAGATAATATTTAATATCCTAAATGTTATTTATTAATGCCACAATGCCAGTAACCTAAAAAAATAATTTGAACTCTAAAATTATCTGAGACAACTGGTTAATAAAAATAAAAGAACTATCATTAGTAAACATAAATTTCTTCAAAATGATAAAAGAATATATCTATTTCCAAACCAATGTAACAAGATACTTTGCTATATCATGAAAATGTCTTCAATGGCATATTGGGCTTCCTCAATAACCTTGCCAAATCAGTGCAGAGATGTACAAATAGGTAGTAACTTCCCTACAGTGTGCGAGGCACTATACCAGTACCATGGAGAATATCCAGACATAGAGGACACATACTTCCTGCCAACACAGAGCTTATATTCTAATTAGACAGGTGTCATAACCATATGGCAATATAAGCAGCAATATAAGAAGTAATTAAAAAGTGACAATGTAAGATTTAGAAAATAGCTTCCTAAAACTGCAATGAGAGTCACAAGCTCAAATGCCCACAAGGACCAGTAAGTGAGAAGGGCAGCAGGGGGCGGGGTCTAATGAAGTCATTATTCAGCTTCAGTTGAGTTGTAGCCATGAGGGAATGTAAGCCCAGTATTGCCAGATTTTCTTCTTTTTCAAGAGAAGCCAGAAACCCCAATTTTTATGTGAAATCTCACTATTTTGAAATATTGGCAACAAATTAAAAAAAACATTGCGGAGGCCAAATAAAACACAGTTGTAGGCTAGATGTGACCCATCAGTCCCCAGCAGGCAACCTCTCCTCTAGATGCCCAAAGCTGACTCAATATATGGATGGTAACTCTAGAAGTGGGCTATCCATACTTTGGCACAATTCATACAAAAATTGCAATGAAATCCTAACATTGGATGAATTCACTTGCGTAACTCACAGCAGCCCAGCTCCAGGTCGAGCTGTTGTTCGCGATCTTAGCTGTAGAGGGCGCAGAGTCAGTGGCCCTCATGTGGGATCGGAACTGGGGCCCTGCTGCTCAGAGCTGGCATCCCAAGCTAACTCTTAACCAATGCGCCATTCAGCTAGCCCCATCATTACCTTTTCCAGTAGGTATAGCAAAATGGTGATAATCTACCATTAGTTAGTTATCATTTTCAGAAGAACTGCTATAAAAAAAATAGTTTCCCATCATCAGCTATTTGGTTACCCTGTTATGAAGTTAGTGCAGAATTTTTTCCACAAATTTACCAGCTTGCAGAATGAGTTCATGCCATAGCAACCTCCAAAGGTGACCAAATGATATTTTAAGACATTTTTTAAAACTAATTTTCCTTGTATTGAGATATAACTCACATACCATAAAAGTCACCATTTTAAAGGGTACTATTCAGTGGTTTTAGTATATTCAAAAAGGACACTATCACTCCTACCCAATTCCAAACTATTTTCATCACTCCAAAATGAAATCCTACTCCATCATCCCTTAGTATCCATGGGGGATTGGTTTCAGGATCCCCAAGGACACCAAAACCTGAGGATGTTCAAGTCCCTTATATAAAGTGGCATAGTATTTTGAATATGCTATAAAATATACGCTATGCCCACACATCACTTCATTCATGTGGATTCAGCATAGTGCTTGACATGTGGCAAAAACAAGTTTTGATTTTTGAATCTTTCTGGGATATTTTTTCCCAAATATTTTCGATCCACAGTTAGTTGAATCCGTGCATACTAAACTCATGGATACAGATAGCCAGCAGTACACATTAGTAGTCATTCCCTATCCTCCTGCACTAGGCAAGCACTAATCAACCTGCTTTTCGTCTCTATGGATTTGCCTATTCTGGACATTTCATATTTGTGAGATCATGTAATATGCAGCTTTTATGTCTGGCTTCTTTCACTTAGCTGTTCTCAAGGTTAACCTGTGTTGTAGCATGTATCAGCATATCATTCCTTTTTATGGCTGAATGATATTCCATTGTATGGATATACCTCATTCTTAAAATATACTCATCATTTGATGGACATTTAGGGTATTTCCACTTTTTGGCTATTATGGATAATGATGCTATAAACATTCACATACAAGTTTTTGTGTGAACGTTTTCATTCTCTTGGGTATACACCCAGAAGTGGTACTGCTGGATCATACGGTAACTCTATGTTAACCTTTTGAGGAACTGCCAAAGCAACAGTAGCATTTTACATTCTCATCAGCAATGTATGAGGGTTTCAATTTCACAAATTCTGTAAATCTTCCACAATACTTATTACTGTCCATCTTTTTGATTACAGCTATCCTGGTGAGTGTGAAGTGGTGTCTTTTTGTAGTTTTGATTTGCATTTCCTTAATGAGTAATAATGTTAAGCATCTTTTTCTGTGCTTATTGACTATATATCTTTTGGAGAAATGTATTCAAATTCCTTGTCCATTTTTAATTGGGTTGTCTTTCTATCATTGAGTTGTAAGAGTTCTTTATGTGTTCTGGATACTAATCAAGTGTGTGATTATCAGATATATGATTTGCAAATATTTTCTCCCACTCTTTCAGTGATCTTTTCATTTTCTTGATGGTATCTTTTGAAACAAAGACAATTTAAATATTGATCAAAGTCAATAATTTATCTTTTTTCTTCTGCAACTTATGCTTTACGCATCATATTCAAGAAACCGTTACCTAACACAAGATCACAAAGACTTACATTTAATGTTTTCTTCTAAATGCTTTATTGTGTTAGCTCTTACAGTTAGGACTTTGATCCATACTGACTCAATTTTTGAATATGTTGCAAGACAGGAAGCAAATTCATTCTTTTGCATGTGGATATCCAGTTGTCCCAGTACCATTTGTTGAATAGACCATTCTTTCTCCCACTGAACTGTTGTGGCACCTTTTCTGTACTAAATGTTAGGTTTTATTTATGGACTCTTAATTCCATCCCTTTGAATAAAACATGTCTATCCTTACGTGAGCACCACACTAGATTACTGTTGCTCTGTTGTAAGTTTTCAGAATTTTTCACATGTGAGTAAGTTTCAACTTTTTCACATGTGAGTCCACCATCTCTGGTTTTTTTTAAGATTGTTTTGGCTATTCTAAGCCTTTTGCATTTCCATCTGAATGTTAAGCTCACTTTGTCAATTTCTGCAAAAAAGTCAAATGAGATTTTAACAGAGATTATATTGAACCTGTAGATCAATTTGGGGAGTACTGTCATCTAAATACTAAATCTTCCAGTCCATGAACATGAAATATCTTTCCATTTATTTGTTACTTCTTTAATTTCTTTCAACAATGTTTTGTAATTTTCAGTGTCTTACACTTCTTTTGTTAAATTTATTCCTAAGTATTTTATTCTTTTTGATGTTATAAGTGGAATTGTTTTATTTTTTTGTTTGCTTTTTTTGTTTTGTTTTGTTTTGTTTTGTTTTTAGCTGAGCCATCCTGCCACCTTTTGGCAGCTCAACGGCTGCTCAGCTCAGGCCAGGACTCAAACCGCTGTTGCTCAGAGCTCAAACTCTTAAGCGAGCTCTTAACCAACTGAGCCACTCGGCCGGCCCTTGGAATTGTTTTCTTAATTTCACTTTTGGATTGCTCATTGCTTGTGCATAGAAATACAAATGACTTTTGTATATTGATCTTGTGTCCTTAAACCCTGCTGAACTTGTTCTTTCAGCAAATGGTTTGTGTGTGTGTGTGTGTGTGTGTGTGTGTGTGTGTGTGTACACGTGTGTGTATTCTCTAGGATTTATTATATATAAGATCATGTCATTGAAAAACAGAGATAGTTTTGCATCTTCAAAAATCAGCAATTTAGCTGATTTTTATTTCTTATTCTTGCCTGGTTGCCCTACCTACAACCTCCAGTACAATGCTGAATAGATGTGGCAAGAGTGGATATCCTTGTCCTGTTCCTGATCTCAGGGGGAACGCTTGCAGTCTTTCACCATTAAGCACATTGGTAGCTATAGGTTTTCCACTGATATCCTTCATCATGTTTAGAAAATTCCCTTCCATTCCTAGTTGGTTGAATGCTTTTAATATGAAATGGTGTTGGATTTTGTCAAATGCTTTCCCTGCATTTGCTTAAATAATTATGTGTTTTTTGTCTTTTAGTCTAGTCATATGGTATATTACATTAATTGATTTTCATATGTTGAAAAATATATACTGTATATTTTAAAAGTATAGAAATTATAAAGCATAACATTTAAAAGAGTTATTGTGAATGTAGAGCAAAATAACTAGCATGGAATACTCATTACTTAAGATAGAAGAATATCCCTGTTTCTGTGAGATAGTATAAATGGTTCATGGACTTCTGTTTCAGGTACTCCTTTTTATTTTCTAATATTTCATCCATATTTTCAGTCCCTGTCCACTACAAAGCTAATAAGGAGAGAAATCAAGTAGAAGTACAATTGAGAAAGAGGCTGTGACTGACTGACAAACTGAATTATCAACTCCTAAATCCTTGATAGTAAATGCTAATGTGAGTAATTGATGCTAAATCTTAATGTGGGTAATGAAAACGGTCATTAATGGTGCTAATATATTTTGAAAAACTCATCGTAGTAACTGCAATGAAAATACGTCTTGTTTGGGAAGGATGGATCAAGGAGAATGTAAGGGAAAAGTAGAGAAACAATAGAAAACAGTTAGTAGTAGTAAAGTTAGAAATGGAGAGAATATAATGGCTACCAAATTAACTCCAGCAATAATAAACCTTTATCACAAGGAAAACATCAGAAAACCTTCCTGTTCTCTTACTTCCTTCTCCACCAAGCCCAAAACATGGTTGATAGGGACTTGGTATTCAGCTACAAATTGACAACTGCTACCAAAATTCTTCTCTTTTATTAACTGAGTATATATGTTTTTTCTTTCCTTTCTAGTAAAAAAGCTTCCATACAGACTTTCAAGATATAGGAGAGTTAGGTAAATGAAAAAAAAAAAAATCAGGTTTCACAAAACAGTGTATCTGTGTAGAAGTGCATATGCAGTACCTATATATGTGTATATATGTATATTGTATATTTTCTTACATGTATGGCTTTTCTTATATAACATAAATGCTCCCTTGACAAATATTTTAAAATATGAATGGAGAGCCTACCATGTACAATCACCATGTGGTATGCTCAAATTTTTACACCATACACTTTTACCCTTAACAGACAGTCACGTCCTTGAGGACGGGATCTGGATTTAATATTATAAAATATTTTGTCTAGTGTACATGGTACCAGTTTATAGCAGAAAGAAATATTTTCTTAAACAAATAAACGAGATTTGGATTCTAATTTTTCTTCCATCACTTCTTAGCCTCAGTGACCTTGAAAAAGACACTAAAAATTTTAGGTCCTAAATCCCTCATCTGTAATCCAGTAAAACTGTACTAGCATTTCTGGACTTACAATTAAGTGGAAGGGCTGCCATGTTCTGAAGTTCATGGTTACCTTCCAAAGCAGCAAGATACTTTTCCCATGAGAAGACAAAGGAGACAGAGCTTCCACCAGCCCATACACTACCTATGTGTGAACTAAGGAAGAAGAACTCTTCCTGTGCATGAATACAGCTCCATGCCAAGGCACGCGGCATAAGTAGAGCATGGCTGGGTTTCAGCACCACACGGCCCTCATCCTGGCACCCTCCTGGCAACCTCACAACTACCATAGGCCTGGAGACGGTGCCAACAGAAGCACAGAGCATGTGTGATGGTGCTACTGGGAAGATCTGAAAGGCTCTTTTTCCTCTGAAACCCACTGCAAACTGGGAAGCAGAATTGGCCTGAGGGAAGCAAACTACAGATATACCAGATAGACCCATTGTGGATCTTAGAAAGACCCCAAAGTGGCATTCTCAGTGCAGTCTCGGGCAAGCTGGAAAATGATGAGTTACCTATTCTGCAAGGAGGATGCAGGGAAAGAACATCAAGATGTTTCATGGTCACTGAACGTAAAAACAAGGAATGCCCAGAAATGTCTCAGTTTCCAAAAGCAACTCGCAAAATTCTGTTTCCATATATGTACCTGTAAATGACTTTCTGTTACCTAAATTTTTAACTAAACTAGCTTCATATCCAAAATATATGTCCAAGCCAATCAATTATCACTATCTTTACTAATATTTCTCTATTCTGAGCCACAGTCATCTCTTGGCAGAACTATTACAATAGCTTCCTCATTGTTCTTCCTCCTTCCCTCTTTCCACCTTTACTCGACTCTCTACTTTTAACTACACCAGTCAGATCCCATCTCTCCCCCACTGTGTGCAGGGTTTTTCAACAGCAGTGGGAGCCACGGTGTGAAACCCCAGGTCTACCCCAACTACAACCACGGAAGTTGCGGCTCCCTCAGCCATGTCCAGACTCGGGTGAGATGCTGCATCACAGGGCATGGCATGGGATCTGGCTTCTCTAGCATCTGCCCAAGGGTTGTGCCAACACCTGCTCAAGCTGAGTGAACTCTGACCAATAAGAGACAGGATATTGGGCTGTTCCAAGAGGTGGCAGGTTTCACATGGCCTGGCTAGAAGATATATCACATATAAAAGACTGAGGCGTCTGTAAAAGTAGCCAACCAGCTCAGTTTTGCTGTTAAGGTTAAGGCCGTCTTGGGAATAATGTCTTTCTTCTTTCCTTACCTTACTTCCCTTTTTCCTCCATTCTTGCTGCTTTGGGTTTGTACCACTCAATAAAACCTTAGCACCTAGGCTATACCTCCAGCTCTTTCAGGAACAGGGCCAAAACCTTACAAGGTAGGTAAAATGTATCTTCTCTGTATTCCTATAACACCCAAAACTTTCCCCTAAAACAACACAGACTCTGGAGTCAGGCAGATAACAGTTGTGTGCCCTTAGACAGAGTTATTTTGCCTCTCTAAGCCTTGTTTTCTTTATCTGTAAAATGAGACTTATAGTGGAATCTACCTCACAGGGTTGTTCTGAACATTAACTGAGATAATCAATGCAAATGATACCAGGCACATGAAAAACACACAGTAAGGCAGCCATTATTATGATTATACCTTATTTATCTATTTCTAGTACTTAATATATTACTTGCAACACAGTAGGTATACCTACAGCCTAATATGTTTACAACAGCACGTTTCCCCTGTATTTTAAAAATGCCGAATAGGTGGCAAAGAACAAGAAGAGATTTGTATGGTCTCAATATAAAAGATTGAAGAGTCTGTAAAAACAAATTAAATACATACATGAATGCTTCCTGGAAAATGTTCCTGTACTGAAAAATTAAAATTAAGTTCATTTTACTTTTGTTTTTTTCCCCTCTCTAATTTATCAGAAAAAAATAATTAAGTAAAAGGTACAGATCTAGTCACCTTTGAGCATAAGACAGAGTCCTGAGACAATGCGTACAAATCAGATTTCTGTAAATCAAACCACATTCCACATGCCTTCAGGGAACAATCACTCTTTAAATGACTTCAACCAAGAATGCTGCGGTAAATTGTTTTGTAAAATGAAGGCTTCTTCACATTCATTGATTATGTTGATTTACAATTTTGGTGTATCTTCGATTATTAGGCTTTTATAAGGAAGGAAGCATAATAATCAATATATTAAATAAACAGTGTGGCTATATTAAATAAACACACGGATTATTATAGCTATGATGCTTATTTTCTCTAGTAAGGCAAACAAACAATGGAAACCAAAAGCTTCCTTATAACCAGTGTTAAAAAAGAAGGTCCCCCAAAATAAAACTATAAATAGGCACTAATTTACACAGTCTTTTGTAAATATATATGTGCATCTGAGTGTAATACACACACGTAAAAACCCACACAGGAAAAAAAGAGGAAGAAAATACATCAGAAAGCTCATAACGATTATGTCTGTATGGTAGTTTAAAAGGGGACCTTTACTTCTTTTTATGCTTTCCTTTATTTTCAGATTTTCTGCAGTGCACATGTGTTACTGTTTAAAAGGTCGCAAAAAAGACTTTTTAAATAGATGAACCACTCATTTCTGATACTTTCAGTTTTGCTAAAAAGTTGGAAAAGTTACCAGGTTTCACTTTCTGAAAGCCCTTTCACAGAGAACATTTTTTTTGTTCATCTTGAACTAATAGCTTGAAGAAAACAGTACTGAAATTTCCAACAATCAGTTTTATGATCTCTATTTTTCCTGATGGTCAAGCCACATTTCTCCCTCCGTGACTCTACTGATGATATACAGGTATTGCTCCACTTCCCGTAAACGCATAAGGTAAACACTGTGTCCTCAGGAGCAGTTAGGCAATGCTCCTAGACTGAATTTCAGACGGCTGTCTTCCTTAAAGGAAGACGCACAATTTTCCAGGTAAGAGCTGGCAACCTTGATGATTCCTCTTTACATTGGGAGTCGGTGCTTTTGGCTACCCTACGGTATACCGACTCTCAATTAGAGGCTTATCATACAGTTATGAAGTGGTTTCTGCAGCTCACTAATTGGAAAGCTTGCTTTTCTAGAAAATTCTTTCTGCAGGTAATATATTAGGTCTAGCTTCTTTTCTCCTTTCCCTTTGCCAGCCTTTGTAAGTGTCAAACCATGGGTTTATCTCCATTATTGTAGAAGGCACAATGATCTAGGTAACAATAAAATCATGGTGTTTCTCCCAGGAATCATGAAAAAAAGGTGAAAGTTTACGTTCCTAAATCCAACAACTATACTGGGTTTTGTCTATTAGCTTTAGAGTTCTGAATCAAAAAGTTTCTGGACAGTGATCATATTGTAAAAAAAAAAAAAAAGTGACTCACTATTTAACCTCCACCATTTTAATTTAATGCTTCATGAGTGTTTGTTTTTTGACCTTTTGATTGAGTATATTTATAGCAGTCATTCAACACACTGTTATCCAGAGCTCACAGCATCCAAAAGAAAAACACATTAGATACTAAGAGTCATTTTTCTTTCAGCTCAATATCACTAATCATTAGGGAAATGCAAATCAAAACCAGAATGAGATACCACTTCACACCCATTAAGGTGACTATTATAAAAAAAAAAAAACCAAAAAAATGGAAAATAGCAAGTGTTGGTGAGAATGTAAAGAAAATGAAACTGCTGAGCATTGCTGATGGGAGTATAAAATGTGCTACCACTGTACAATACAGTTTGGCAATTCCTTAAAAAGTTAAACATAGAATTACCATATGATATACACAAGAGAATTGAAAGCAGGGACTCAAACAGATATTTGTATACCAATGTTCACTGAATTATTCAAATAGCCAAAAGAAAAAAACTAAATGCCATCAACAGATGAATGGATAAGCCAAATGTCATATATACATACAATAGAATATTATTCAGCTTTAAAAAGGAATGAAATTATGACACATGCTACAATATAGATCAATCTTAAAAACACTATGCTAAGTGAAATAATCCAGATACAAAAAGACAAATATTGTATGATTCCATTTATATGAGGGGCCTAGAATAAGCAAATTCAGAGACAGAAAATAAAACGAAGGTTATGAAGTATTGGGGGAAGGGAAAGATCGGGGATTACTATTTAATGGGTACAGAGCTTCTGTTTGGAATGATGAAAAGTTCTAAAAATGAATAGTGGTGATGACTGCACAACGCGTGAATGTATTTAATGCCACTGAATTGTATACTTAATAATGGTTAAAATGGTAAATATATGGTAATAGAAGGAGAACTGACTCTGGGTGGTGAACACACAATGCAATATATGGATGATGTATTATAGAAATGTATGCTTGAAACCTATATAATTTTACTAATCAATGGCACTCCAATAAATTTAATAAATTTAAAAAATAGTCAAAATGATAAATTTTTAAAAAGAGATAACTGGCAGTTTAAACAAAAATAATAACAATGTAGTGTGAGTTTACAACATACATAAAAGTAAAATGTATAACAGCATGAACATTGGGAGGAGAGAATTGGAATACACATTGTTAGGTTCTTATACTTTAAGTGAAGTGGTATAATATCACTTGTGGGTAGGCTGTGATGTTAGAGATATACACTATAAATCCTAAAGCACTTGCTAAAATAAGAAAACAAAGAGCTATGGCTAATAAGCCAACAAAGGAGACAGAATATAATCATAAAATACCAAGAGTGAAAATACAGCTTCATCTAAGGATTTATCCCTTAAAGAAACTCCTTGATAAAATGCAGTACATATTTTTATCACCCCGTGAAAGATTAGTTTATTAAAACCTACTCAGGAGTATAACTACAATATTTTGCCGTGTATAATGCACACTTTTTTGCCCAAATTTGTGAGGGAAAAATAAGGATGCACATTATACATGGGTAGTACTAATTCCGTATCTATATAAATGCTTTTAATTATTTTATTTATGCTTATGAATTAAAAGTGTAAGTCTAGAAATCAATAACGATATCCATATGCAAAATAGTATCCTGGAATACAATAATCAGTTTAGTTGAACTTCCAACGAACTTGCAACAATGAAGAGTTCTTGGCCTATGATGCGTAAACATTGTAAATTTGATACTAGTACATACAATTTCTTGTACCTTATATCTGTTCTTGTGTTTTCTAATTATTTGTTACATAAAATTTCTTGTACCACAGTATGTTAAAAAATAAATGCTAAAGTTCCTTTATAATAAAAATAAGTACTTAAATGTAAACAAATAAAAATTTGAATTAAAAATTTAAACAAATGTTTTTTTCTCGGACAGTTTGGTCCAAAAACGTGGGTGTGCTTTCCACACAGGAGCACATTATACACGGCAAAATATGGTAAGTCAATGAAAATAAATGGCAAAAGCACTTACTGCCCAGACTGGTGATGTGAAGCCCAGAATTGCAGCCTTAGCTCCATCAGCAACATAAGGAATAATATTTTCTCCCAGACGTGTATCTCTGAACAAGGCTCTAAGGATATTTAAAGCATGAACCTAGAATAAAAAGCTGAAAATTACTTATGGGTTGAAGACTGTAGTAATTCTAAATCTGTACATATCTAATAGCATAGCCTCAAAACAAAAAAATTACCAGAATAGACAAACCACAAATGAAGTAACAAATTTTAATAAAACACACCTAATAATAAATCAATTTTTTTAAAGTTAGTAAGATTTGAACAATGTAATAAAAAAGCTTAATCCAATAGACATATGTATATAGAATCCTGCACCTAACAGAGATAACACATTCTTTTCAAGCAAACATGAAACATTAATTTTATTTTATTTTATTTATTTATTTAAAGATTTTATTGGGGGAGGGGAACAGCATTAGGGAAT
>NW_017731468.1:693555-694462 GCF_001890085.2 Hipposideros armiger | reverse complement strand
TCAGAGCTGGCGTCCCAAGCCAACTTCTAATCAACGCGCCACTCGGCAGGCCTGAAACATTTATTTTTTAAAATGACCTCAAACCTAGCCACAGATGTAGTCTCAATAAATACCAAATAATTAATATCTTACTGATTATGTCTGATAACAGTGGAATAAAGTTGGAAATCGATTTTTTTAAATACTTTTAAAACAGACACATTTTAAAACGCTGGTCAAAGAAAAAATTCTTAATATTTAGAACTGAACGATAGTGAAGATGCTACATATCAACACTTGCGGGATTCACTTTAAATGGAATTTTTAAAAGTGTATAAACCTTAAATTCTTGTATTAAAAAGAAAGACTATAAGTGAATATGCTCAGTGTCTGATTAAGACAATAGAAAAAGAACAATAAACTCAAATTAGAGAAAGAAAATTTAAAGAGCAGAAAATTTGAAAATAGCAATGACGTAAGAACGTTAACAAAATCAAAAGCTGATTCTTTGAAATAGAAACAAACCTCTGACAAGATTAACCAAGAAGATAGAGGAGAAAATAAGCAGTATCATGAATACCAAAGAGGACATGGTTACAGATACATCAGAGAATAAAGCAAAAAATAATACTATGAATAACACTGTCAAATCAAAGACAAATAACCAAATTAAAGGCAGGTAAAGTCTTTAAACAGATTCACAGACATAATCCAAAAGACTAATAACTAGGGGCCGGCTGGGTGGCTCACTCAGTTAGAGCGTGAGCTCTGAGCAAAAGGGCTGCCAGTTCGATTCCCACATGGGCCAGTGGGCTGCACCTGAGCTGAGCTGCCAGCGCTCAGCTGGTGAGAGCATGTGCTCTTAACAAGGTTGCCGGTTCGACTCCAGCATGGGATGGTGGACTGAACACTTCCCGCCCCCCACCAC
>NW_017731468.1:683933-693100 GCF_001890085.2 Hipposideros armiger | reverse complement strand
TGAAGCGACGTCCTCCACAACTAGACTGAAGAACAAAAACAGCAATTTGTCTACCTGTCTGTTCCCCTTCCCCGATTCCCCAATGCTGTTCCCCTCTCCCCAATTCCCCAATAAAATCTTAAAAAAAAAGACTAATAAGTATACGAAAAGATGTCAAAGCTAGCTAGTTATCAGAGAAATGCAAAATTGTGGCGAACACCAATTCACACCAAGCAGAAAGGCAAAACTGTATACGATGCAACACTGTTAAGAAATTAAAATGTACTTGGAGCTCAGGAATCTTAAAAACTAATGTTGAATGAAGAGACCCAAACTACAAAAAGATGTGTAGATGATGATACCATTGATCTAAAAAAATAAAAGGTCATAAAATGAAAACATGCATAGGAATGATTTGGATTAGTGATTACAGCTGAGGATGAAGAAAGGGGAATGGGATGGGGTAGAAGTAAACAGTGTATACAATTGTATCTGTAACATTTTACTTCTTAAACTTGGAATTGGTTTCATGGATGTTCATTATTCATTTACATTTTTATATGCTGAAGTATTTCACAGATACATAATAAAAATAGTAAATAAACCATAGGGGGGGAGAAGGAAAGCAAATCATCAAGTAACATCTAGAAAACTGGTCAGGGACAAATTTTTAAATTTTACCAATCTAATACAAGTGATCTAAAATGCCATTAATGATCTTGAAGCAGAGTAGGGCAATAAATACCCAGTATTCTTTAAAGCCAAACTCCATTACTTTTGTATGATCTTACAGAAAATAGTTCTTCTTTAAAGTGATAGTCTAGGAAAATGGAATCAGTTATATTTGTCATATTTTATTGGAAAATATCTTTAAATGATCATTTCTGAAAGGTGATTAATAACACTTTATTTAAAAGTTTTAAATAAATTTGATATCTTATAGTCACAGGCCACTACGTGCCATGTGTTAATAAACCCCATCCTTCTATACCAGTCCACATCCAGGGCCCACGGGCTCCACTTCAACACCTCCCATAGGCTCTGGAATAAAATCATATGTACTAACTGTACCTGATTATAAAGCTCAGCTCTCAGTCTGTTCCCTGACCTAGCACAGGCCTCCTACAGTTGGGTAGAACATCCTACTATGAAGCATTTACTGAGAAAGCCTAGACAGAAAGTATTTGACAGGTATTGACTATGGTGAAGAAAAGTAGAGCTGTGAGGAGTACTTAATCCAACTTCATACGCTCACATACATACATACTTAACCCAACGTTAGCAGTGACTAAAAGGGACTAAGTAAGTATTAGCTAAAATTAAAATCAGAGTATACCCAACGTCAAACACTATATTTCAGGGAAAGATTCGACTGCTGAATTATAAAATGTATATCAACTCGAAGATGCACACATGAAATTTTAAACTGATAGCATATTCATTTTTAAAATTTTAGATACAATGCTAAGCATTACAAAATATCTAAATTGGATGTTTTCACCAGAATTTAAAAGTAGTTCATTTTGGTCAATACATGTGTATATCAACTAAAGCAATGGTTTATTTTGTGGACAGGAAAAGACCAAAATAAAACAAACAAACCAAAAAATCCAAATAAGCTTCAAACATCTGTCCTATCTTCAAGAGTTCTATATCTTTAGAAGATTTTTTTTTAAGTACAACAAAGATTTAAAACCACAACCTTCCTAGCAGGGTTTGTGTACTTCTGTTCTTACCTGGGGGACCGTGCTCTGTGAGTCATCTGTAGGCCCAGCCAAAGAGATTAACTCTTTCATTGTTATCTTCAACAAATCCATTTTGCCTTTCTTAGGTTCAGATGCCAACAGTGCCTATGGGAAAACAAGACAAAAATTAACAAGGCTCTTATTTTTACATACATTTATTTGCTACTTCCCAGAATCAATCCCAAAATGCAAAATCTCCTTGATAAAACTATGTGGTATCAAGCAGGTTAATGAAGCCACGTGGCCTTGGGCAGGTAGTTTAACCTCTCCATCACTCAGACTCTTCATCTGTAAACTTAGGTAAAGGTGATATCATGGAATCTCTAAGGTCACATCTGGTTTGCTTGTTAATTATATAATTCTAAGGTTGAGAATGGCTCTTATTGACAACCCTTTTAGGACCATAATTAGGTGGCAGATTTCAGATAGAATAAACAAGTCAGTTTTAGTAACAAATTTACCCAACAAGAAAATTCTCTTTACTTAAACAAAAAAAACCTTGGATTAAATCTCTTTTAAGAATTTGGAGACACCCTAGAGATTGATCAGTTATTTAATTCTTCACAAAAGTGTTTCTACCTGGAAAACTATCAAATTGTAGCACTGGCAACTCCATGAGACAAAAGAAAATACTACAAACTCCAAAGGGGTCCTGTATTTGAATTTTCGAGAGCTGCTTTGTGTCTAGCATTTTGCCAATGTTCAAAAAGCATAAAAACAGGCTGTCAAACCACTTGAGGTGATGAAAAGGAATGAAGTACTGATACACGCTACAACGTGGATGAACCTTGAAAACATCATGCTAAGTGAAAGAAGAGAGACACAAAAGACCACATATTATATGATTCCATTTATACGAAATGTCCAGAACAGGCAAATCTATAGAGACAGAAAATAGATTAGTGGTTGGGTAGGGGCTTGGAGGATCACAGGTATTTCATAGTTATGTAGCAACTGGCTCCCAAGAGTGAAAAGTTTCAAGCTACGCAGTTTCTTCTGAAGTATTTATAATCCACAAAAAGAGAAAAGTAAAGATACACCTGCAAAATAAGTTTAAAAGAGAAATTTCTCACAGTACATTTATGCTCAGCAAACACATACAGTGTTTTTCATGACCATTGAAAAAAATTTTATCTGTCTATACAAAAGATAAGCTCATAAACTAAGTAGGCAGTCCTTCTCCACAGCTAACATTAACTAAGCAGAGGTTTCCACCAGAACAAGAATATAACTTTCTTAGTAAGTTATGCTAAGAGAAATGGGGCCTCTCTAAGCATATTTTTCTAATAAATTAGATTTTATTTAACTAAAATAAGAAAGCTATATGCAATTACTAAAATGTCTTTTGGGAGCCATGGCTTTTATCCCCCAAGAGCTGTATGAAGTTATGACACTCTTCTCATCCTGATTGCTCTATCACTTGGACCAATATTTAGTACTAGTTGGAGGGCAGAGGTGGAATAAGCATCCGCACAAACATGCAACCAGACCTTGTTGCCGCCTTAACATTTGCCCTCAGACTGATGAATGAGGAAAAGAACTCACTAGGTCAGAATGAATTACAGGAAGGAGAACCAACCATTCTGATCCAAAACGCATCAGATCAGAGAGGAGCTGATTTCTGACGGGCACCAAAATCCATCCAGCAGATCTACCTCCATGATGTCTGAATCAAATCAACAACCTCCATCGCCCCTTGTCATAAAAAAAAATCATGACTTTGGGAATTTGAGGGAAGAATAAGAGAAGGCAAATCTTTAGGGGCACTAAAAAACAGAGACTTCACTTTACTTACTTCCATTGCTTTTTTTTTTTTTAAAGATTTTATTGGGGAATTGGGGGAGGGGAACAGACCAGTTGCTGTCCTCTTGTTCTTCAGTCTAGTTGTGTAGGACGCCGCTTCACTGGCCCATGTTGGTATTATCATTGCGCTCGTCCCGGGTGAGGCAGATCGGTTACTGGCCCCTGGACAGCTGCTCACGCTGGCTGCCAGCCATGCACGGTAGTTCAAGGCAGCCCACTGCAGCAAGGGCTGCAGCCTACGCCATCACCGGCAACTCATGGCAGCCCAGCTCCAGGTCGAGCTGTTGTTCACCATCTTAGTTGTAGAGGGCGCAACATCACTGGCCCTCATCTGGGATCCGAACTGGCGGCCCTACTGCTCAGAGGTGGCGTCCCAAGCCAACTCTTAACCAATGTGCCACTAGGCCGGCCCACTTTCAATGCTTTTATTAGACTACCCCTGTTCCTGGATTTTATCTTACTGAATATTAAAGAATGACCTTTCGGGTCAGGGTCTGATTTAGTATTGTGAGGACTTCGGATTTTTATCCTTTGGATTCATGAAGGTGATAGCCTCTTAATTTCAACACTGTGGAAATAAAATATTTTTCTATCCAATAGTAATATATCGGTGTGCTGATATAGAGCACTCTTTAAGGTATAATGTCAAGTGAAAAAAAGCAAGGGTCAAAACAGTGTGTGCAATAGCTTTCAACTGTGTTAAATAAAACACACACACACACACACACACACACACACACTCTCATATGCAGAGGGGCTCAGGGGTCAGGCTCATGGGCTCAAGTCTTAGCTTCACTCTTACTATCTCTGGGGCCTTTAGCAACTCACTTAACTTTCCTAAGCTCCAGTTTCTTCATCTATAATATACGGATGATAACAGTATCTATCTCATAGGGCTTGAGGAAGGATTAAATATGATTACATATGTGAAATAAATACTTACAAATGTTAGCTACTATTAGGATTAGGATTATTTTATACATGGAAATTTTATAGACGGATTCAAAAGAAACTGTTAACGCTGGTTGCCTACGAAGAGGATCTTAAAGGTTTTGATGTGACAGGAAGACTATTTTTTCCTAATTCAAAAAAAAAAAAGCAACATGTGCACTTCCTGGAAGTGAGCAATGAATGTGCCACAGTGATGTCTGCCTATTTAATACACAGGCGGAAATCTATACCACTGTCTGTTTACATTACAAGACTGACCTCTTGGAGTGTTTGTTCCAAGAACAGATCTGTCACGAGAACACACTGTCCACACACTAAAACAAAGCCACAAGGGCCGGCCGAGTGGCGCGTTGGTTAAGAGCTGGCTTGAGACGCCAGAGGGTCCCAGTTTGGATCCCACATATGAGGGCCAGTGACACTGCCCTCTACAGCTAAGATGCTGAACAACAGCTCAACTTGGAGCTGGGCTGCCATGAGTCGCCGGCGATGGCGTAGGCTGCAGCCCCTGTGGCAGTGGGTTGCCATGGGCTACCATGTGTAGCCAGCAGTCAGCGTGAGCGGCCAGCAGCCGCAGTGAGTGGCCATCCAGAAGCCGGCAACTGACCTGCCTCGCCCAGGAAGAGCGCAATGATGGTGCCAAGATGGGCCAGTGAAGCAACGTCCTCCACAACTAGACTGAAGAACAAAATGACAGCAACTTGTCTGTTCCCCTTTCCCCAATTCCCCAGCACTGTTCCCATCCCCCAACTCCCCAATAAAAATCTTTTAAAAAAAAATAAAGCCACAAATGCTGTAGTACTAAAGAGACAGAAATGGACCTTATGCAATATGCTCCCTCACACGTCAAGGGGGTTAGAATGCACTATTATCAAAAGACAAACAAACAGCTACGGTCCTGTGGATTAGTACCTGTATGTAGAAGGGAATTCCAGCACTGCGCCTTGTAGCACAGAGTTTAGATGAAGGATCACTGCTTTTAATTTCCTCTAAAACATTCCATAACCACTGTTCTGGGAGCTTTTGCAGACTCACATTAGGGCACCTGAAAGGCATATGGAGAGCAAACATTTGGAATTATCAGGTACCAAAAGGTAAAAGTACAAACTGTTGATACGTACTAACACTATTAGAAAAGAACACATATCCTTACATTTGGAGGGAGGGAAACTGAAAAATGTTTCACTTTCTGCTTTTCACCTACTTTCCTCTTTATGATGGGTCTTAGGATTTGAAGCTATTAAAGATTCCACTCTTATGAAAGCATATAAAGCATGTGTCTTGTCTGCAAAATAAGCTTTAATACCTAGGTTTGCACCCACATTTAACATGTTCTAAAGATGGTTCATCAAGCTCTCACAGGTGTTCTATACCACTGCACAACTCCAGAGTTCTGACCAAGAGAACATAACTTTTTTGTAATTTATGTTCTACATTTATAGAGATTATACATAGTCAAAGGAAACACATTCTAAAGTACATTTTAGTAATCATTTTCATCTCTCTCAAAATGTGGACAACCACAAATAAAATTTCAACCAGATCCTATGGAGAATTAAAAAAGCAAGTTATCTGGGAAAAGGCATAAACATTTTGAGGTTATCTGAACATTACTGTTAGTGAAATTCTGCTCTATGATATTAGTTGTTACTCTAGGATGCTTAAGAACATTTAATTTAAAAAATGTTTTAAACTTATGCCTACAGGATTGTATAATATTATCCTAAGAAATAGGCTATTCAGTGGTAGACACACACATAATAATTTTACGAGGATTGTAACTGGATTTAACTAAAGTTAATATTGAAAATAAAGAGATAAAGTCCAAAGGAAAAATACAGCAGTCCGCCCCTGATCCAAGGGGATATGTTCCAAGACCCCCGGTGTATGCTTGAAACCACAACAGTACCAAACCCTATATATGCTATGTTTTTTCCTACACATATATACCTATGATAACATTTAATTTATAAATCTGGCACAGTAAGAGATTAACAATAACTAATAATAATATAGAACAATTATAACAATATACCGTAATTAATAAAAGTTATGTGAATGTGGTCTGTGTCTGTGTCTGTCTGTCTGTCTCTCTCTCTCTCTCAAAATATCTTATTACTTTTACATACAGCATGGATTCACTGGATAAAGGATGATTCACGTCCCGGGCAGAATGGGACAGCATGAGATTTCATCACACTCCCCAGAATGGCACACAATTTGAAACTTACAAATTGTTTATTTCTGGAATTTTCCATTAATATTTCCAGACTGAGGTTGAGCACTGGTAACTGAAACTCACAAAGCAAAACTGAGGGTCAGGGGTGTTACTGCATACTCTTTCATAAACTGAGGAAGATAGTCTGTAGAAAGATAACTGACTTCTAATTTATAGTGAGAATTAAGTCTCTTAGAAACAATGTGGGATTTTTTTATTCTTATTATTCTGGTTTGGTGTAAGTAGACAGCTTCAGTTTCTGACTAAACATTCCAAATAGCAACTCAAATTTAGTTTTTTATGTCTTGCATAGAACAAAATTATATATTTTATTACTCAAAAGTATATATAATATTACTCTAAAGGAGGCATTTAAAAAAGTTTCACATGGGCCTAAAAATATTATTTCCACCACAAACATTAGAACCAAATCTCCCTATTCTCAGGAGGCTCTGTAATTTTAAAGGTTTCCTTTCAGCATAGCTTAAAATCCATCGTCTCACCCCTGCTTCTTCCCACTAAATCCCCTCAGCCACCCAAATCAGCCATCAACAATCTGAACCACAAGATTAAAAGAGATTCAAAGGCATAACAACCAAATGCAAAGTGTGAACCTTGTTTAGATTCTAACTCGAACAAGTGTAAAAAGGATATTTTCAAATAACAGAGGGAACTTATACACTTGTATGTACTAGATATTATATGACACCAAGGAATTATTTACAGGATGTGCCAATGGCACTGTGGGCATGGAAGAAAGCGTCCACATTTTTTAGAGTTGCATACGGAAGTATGTAGGACTAAAAACAACAGATGGAGGCTGTATAATACTTTATAACACTTCAGCAAACCACAATGAAAGGGACAGATGGAACGAGTGTGGCAAAACTTTGATAACTGTTAAAATCTGGGTGATAGGTCAAGGTGATTTTATTCTCTCGACTTTATATATGTTTGAAATTTTTTTGTTTTATATATTTATGTTTGAAAGTTTTCATAATAAAAATAATCCTCCCACACTTTATAAGAATTGAAGTTACTTCCCATCATTGGATTTACAGTATATCTTTTTTTTCCCTCCCACTGGGAAAGAATTTTTATTGAGATCCCACCAGCTGTGCAATCTGTTGTTCCTGATATTAAGCTCCTTCTTTGCAATTCGGTCTTTCCTAAGTAGTCCCATGAATGCTTTCTTCTCCTCCACAGTCTGGAAGTGGCCATGGCCAAGATTGGAGGCGGTGTCCATGAACCTGAGGTCAATCTTCTCCAGGGCCCGCTGTTTGGCCTGCACCAGCACGGAGGGAGGGGGCGAGCACTGGCTTCTTGGTTCCCACCACACAGCCTTTCAGCAGGACAAAGTCATTGGTCACTTCACCGAAATGGACAAAGCCACCCAGAGGGTTGCTGTTCTTGTCAGGTCATAATCAGTGGAGGCGTTGTTCTTGGTCAGCTTGCCATCTTTGACGAGGTAGCCCTGGCCAGTCTTGTAGCTCTTCTTGTTGATCTCAGTGTAGTGACGGTAGCCTTTCTGCCCAGCCCGGACTGCAGAGAAGGCCACCCGGGCTGGATGTCACAGCCCAATACAGGCAATCTTGCAGCCCTCGGTGGGTCTTATGGGGCAGCCTCTTGGTGTGCCAGTGGCTGGTGACCCCTTTGTAGCCTTTGCCTTTGGTCACCCCAATGACATCGATCATCTCATCCAAACACTTGGTTCACAGAGACCTGCTGCTCTAGCCTCTCATAGGTCCAGTCCAGTTTTTCGGCCACCGTGCCTCCGTTCACCTGGATCTCCACGAGGTGGGCCTCCTTCTGGTGCAGAGGAAGTAGGAGGCATCTGAGTGTGGGTGATGACGCAATGACCTGGTGGTACTTCTTGATGCTGTTGAAGTCCTTCTCCAGCTGCTTCTTGCCGTCATCATCCCGCCACTTCTTGCAGTACTTGGTGAAGGCCTTCTTCTTAGATTTATGCCAGTTCTTATAGAAGCACCTTTTGCACTCATCGCTGATATGCTCAGCAAAGATGTTCTTGAAAGTACGAAGGCCTCAATGGGGTTTCCATGTAGCCTACAATGCCCACCACCACCATGGGTGGCATCTCTACAATGGTCACAGATTCCATAACATCCTTTTTGTTCACCTTGGACCCTGGCCTATCGACCTCCTGCACGATGTGGGTCATGCCAGCCTTGTAGCCCAGGAATGCTGGGAGGTGGACAGGCTGGGAGGGGTCATCCTTGGGGAAGTTCTTCACCTTCCCGCGGTGCTGGCTGCAGTGCTTCCGAGGCAAGAAGCCCCGAGACCCGTGCCTGGGCGCAGAGAACTTCCTGTGAGACATCTGCCGCGAATACTGCTGGTACAGCGAATTAACATTTTTTAAAATTTAAGATACCGTATTTGCCGGCGTATAAGACGATTTTTTGGCCCTGAAAAATATGCCTCCAAGTGGGGGGTCGTCTTATACGCCAGGTACACTT
>NW_017731468.1:680120-681858 GCF_001890085.2 Hipposideros armiger | reverse complement strand
CCGCCATATCCCCAACTAAGCATTTGCTTATGGTGTCCACACTTACCCCTACTCATACATATTGGTGAAACTTCCTCCAAATGTTGCACCTCACAAGGATCTTTCCTTTCTTGAAGCTTCTAAGGTAGTTAGAACAACTGCTAAACACAAGGTGTACAAGGGATCAGTGCAGCACCATGGAAGGGGTAGAAATTGAGCTGCACTTGGAAAGATGTGTAGACAGAACTGTGGAAGGCCCGCATTCGCGGGGATGAGGGCGTGGAGATGAGGTGACTGAGGAAACAGCTTAAGTAAAGGCCCTACAGGAGAGGCCCTAATTTAGATTCTCGGTTATTCTAACTATAAACAGTTAACCAGGCCAATTTATTTCCTTGAGTGTTGCATACTAAGACTACGTGCTCCTGGTTAAACTGGGGACTTTGAAAACAAAGGCCAGAAGAATGTTGAACAAGGTCAAGGCTGGCAAGCTGCCCTCAGCAGAGCCTTCTCTGCCCACTGCCAAGGATCCAGGAACCTCAAGAGCCTGGGAAACGCTCAAGGCACCTACTCCTGCCAGCCAGTCCAGACGTCCTAGTTCTGCTCGGAATTCCCCAGCATCGTACCAGCCAGAACTTCTGCAGAATCTTCCGTTGTCTGGTTTCCGACTGGGACTCTGCCACTGGACCCGATTTCTCCGATTCCCTTGCTTCCTGCCTCTGCATCTCTTCCAGGCTAGTGCTGCCTCCACATCAATACAAGGGATGGGTCCAATAACTGAACTCCCGACCTTTTTACTAAAATGAAATATGTTATATTTGAAACAAAATCCACCAACCAGTTTTGTTTAAATTATCATACTGAAAAGATATGTGCCTGCCACTAACAAAGGAAAGACAAATATTTATTAAATGCCTATTATACACCACATACAACACTAGGCTTTTCACACCATATCTTACTTTGCAGCAAGCAAATCTGTGAGGAGGTCATGTTTCCCCCAACTGACAGATGAGACAATATATCATAGTGACTAGAGGCTATGGAGCCAAGTTCTTCAGTTTAGAATCCTTGCTCTGCCACCCAATATAGCTGTATGATCGAGGACATCACAAAACCTCTTCATTTTATACATAAAATGAAAGTTGTTGGGAAGGTTAAATAAGTTTACTCTTGCAAAGTGTTTTCATAAGTTCTTAATAGTTGTTTCCTAAAACTGTTATCTATTATTGTAAGAAATGCAAGTTTTAAAGAGCTTCATCTGAACTTCTGATAAAGATGGAAAAGTTGGTTTTCCATTTTGGCAAGACACACTCCCACACATGCAACACATGTTAATAATAACCAAAATATACAAAGAGAACTCCCAAACCAAATTAGCTAAAAACAAGATAATTATCTGGGTAAAACAGACTAGACATGCAAAGCAGCGAGTTGCTAATACCAGAGATCTACAGCGTTATAGCTCTGGGAGTGGCAGTGATGGCAGGAAGTGAGTTGTGGGTAAGTTACCATACTCCCAGGAAATGGGGAATTTCAGCAACTTCCTCTCCCATGAAAGTAGGTTGAAAAAGGGCTACTGCCAGAGCTGCCTGGGGCTGCAGCAGTAGGAAAAGCCATAGGCCGAGGGAGACTCTGAACCAGGCTGACTACTAACCTGGTGACGAGATCTGTGATATCCCAGTATCACTGTAGATATGAGACCCAAAATGCCACTGTCTAATCTAGTTCCTTGATAGAGAGGAACGAGCCTAGAGAGATG
>NW_017731468.1:675373-678255 GCF_001890085.2 Hipposideros armiger | reverse complement strand
CATTTCATCCATTCATTTGGAAAAAAAGATCTATTAAGTACCTAGTAGTTGCCTGGCACTATGCTGTGTCCTAGGAATGGAACAGTAGAATAAAAATTCCAAATTACACATAATTCAAAAGCATGCTTTGGTGACTTTGGGATATATTACCAGAATATGGTGTTTTTAAGAAATAAGCTTCTAATCATGTTTGACTTAGGTTACCTTTCAGATTGATTTGAATCCCTGAATATCTACCATCAGGATAGGGGTTAAAGTTGTTTTTAGACAAACTGGGTGGTTTGAGTAGAAAGCTACCTGGAGAATTGAAATATCCTACAGAAAATCCACTCAGCGGATAACCTACTGGTGACTGACTTCAGGTGAACCGTGTCTCATTCATTTTGGAGGTATTCCAACTCCCTTGGACACCTGGGGACATTTATGACTCTTAATAAACTGGTTTCTTACATTAACTGAATGACTCATCACTGGCTTAAAGAAATTATTTCACTTGCAAAAACAAAGCCACTAATTTCACATTTTAAATGTAAGGTACACGTAAAGCCAATATATGAGCAAAATTCCCAGAAAATTATCAAGACTCAATTGATAGGAAACTAGTTATGTGTAACCTCAACTAAGTTTAAGCCTCTGCTTATATCTTCATTTCCCTAATAGTAACTTATTTACCAAGCTGTTACCACTGAAGGCTTTTAGCACAGTGGGAAGAACATCTTTTTCCTTTCCCATAAACACAGACTTTCATTTTGTAAGAGCAACTCCAAATGAAAATTCATTCAAATGAATAAGTTACTGGGTTGAGAAAAATAAATATCAATAAAAACAAAACTATTAAATACTGATTGACTGTTAATAAACTTTTATCTTATCATGGTTCCTTTTTTCTTCCCTCATTTTTCATTTGCTAATCATTAAAATGATTCCAAATAATGCAAAAAGAAAAGTTTATTTTGGGGACAAAATCAGAATGTGTCCCTAACCTTGACATAAAGTAAATGATATGTTTACTCAAGCTCAAGATCATCAGTCATCACCATCGTCATCTGAATGAAAACAGCTATAAACAATAATTTCAAAAATAACAAACTCTTAGCCTGGCTATTCAGAATAACACACTTAAGATTCCTAAAACACTGCATATCACATATCAGAGTAAATGATACACAGGCAGCCAAGGGGGGGGGAATAATTAGTACTGTTCTGATGCACAGTACAAAGATAAGAGTTTTATTCCTTCATACAGATGAAAACAGAGGAAACTCAAAAACAAGTACCTAGCTACATTTTTAAAAGAATGAAAAGGAGTGAGGCTTTCAGGGAAAGTAGAAGAAAGATAATGTGATAATTTTAGAATCCCCTCCAAACCTCTGCCATATTAATACTGTATAAGGAATTCCACTTTTCTGACTCCCCCAAGTCCAAAGTTTTGCAAAACAAAGCTTTAGCTGCCTATAACACAAAAATCAAGTTAGGCTATTGACTTTGAACTGGGGGGGGGGGCGCCTACATACTTACACCTGGAGCAGCATACCCTTTAAGTTCTGAAGAGAAAAATTATCCACAATGTAAAAAACAATGTTTGTTTCAGAAGCTACATGCTTTAATTATTCCATGCACTAGTGAGTAGGCTAAAATCACCTACGATGATACTGAGCAAGCTAATCTTAGGTTCCAAGTACAGGCAGGAAACGAGTCAGGAAGAGGACAGAGCAGCTTGGAGAGGCAGAGGATGCTTTCTGAGAACAGAAACTTGACCTCCGTTTATGTTATAGATTTATATAGTTTCTCGTTTGTCCTATCCAGCCCTTCTCCCCTCTTCTATGCAACTCGGTAACACACACAGATGTACTTTATTTGTTGATAACCTTAAAACTACTTACTAGGGTCCATATACATATTAATGTCTGTACAATTTCCAAGATACCTTTTATTTTTATATCCATTTGGTTGGAGACTCTCAGAAGAAAAAAAAAAAAGGTTTCCAGGGAGCACAAAATGTAAATTCCTTATCCTGGCTCACAAAGATCTCCGTATTCGGACACCTCATTCAACTTCATCTTATGCCATTCTGCTCATTAAATACACCCCAGGGCCTTTGCATTGGCTGATCCCATTGCTTGGAAAGCTCTCCCCTCAGAAAGCTGCTGCTTCTTGTCACTCAAGCCTTGGCATACTTTAGTGTAAAGAGGAAAGAGAGACTTTTCCTTACCACCAAACTTTATCACATCAAAAAACATATTTGCTATCTGATAGGTTCTTATTATTTTCTAGATGTCCTTTAAAATATAAACTCCATGGTATCAGGGACACACTCTGTCCTATTCACTTCTCTATTCCCAGTACCTAGAACAGGGCCTGAACAAGGAGCTCAAGAAATACGTGTTGAATACATTAAAAAACCCAGGTTGAGGGCCGGCCAAGTGGCTCAGGTGGTTAAGAGGTTGCTTAGGAGCACCAGCTCTGAGCAGCAGGGCTGCGGTTCAGATCCCACATTGAGGGCCAGTGACGCTTGCCCTCTACAGCTAAGATGGTGAACAACAGCTCAACCTGGAGCTGGGCTGCCATGAGTCACCGGCAACGGCGTAGGCTGCAGTGGGCTGCCTGAGCTTCGTGAGCGGCTGGCAGCCGGTGTGAGATACCGGGAGCCGCTGTGAGTGGCCGACCAATGACCGGCGACCAATTGCCTCACCCAGGAAGAGCACAATGATCACACCAACATGGGCCAGTGAAGCAACGTCTTCCACAGCTAGACTTAAGAACAAAACCAGCAATTTGTCTACCTGTCTGTTCCCCTTCCCCGATTCCCCAATGCTGTTCGCCTCCTCCCAATTCCCCAATTAAAAAAAAAACAATAAAAAAAAACCCCAGGTTGACAAAGA
>NW_017731468.1:663326-673566 GCF_001890085.2 Hipposideros armiger | reverse complement strand
GTTTTCTAACACTGCATCTGGCATACAGTAGATGTTCAAGAAACCTTTGGTTGCATGATTAAATAAGGACCAACTAGTGTCGGTGCCAGCAGCTGCGCACTCCCTGTACCTTCAGGTAGGCAGGTAATTGCAAAACCAGGTGTAGAAAAGGAGGGCTGGAACTTGAAGACTTCGCAATAGTGAAGTCACTGTGTCTATAAACACACAATAGCTTAATCTAGAGTTGACTCGTCAACGAACCTTCTGTTTACTCCCCAGCAAGGAAAGATTACTTTATAAGGAAGTGATTTCAAAACTCCAGAGTTGCTGGTGGTGTTTATGATAATGACGGAATTGAGAGGTAAAAATGGAATCACACAAGGTTCCCAAGAACAATGCCCAACAAACTCGAATTGTTTGTTTTGGTTCCTCATCACACAATCCAGGGGTCAGCAAGGAAAGGGAAAGGTTCGAGTGAGGCAGTCCTTGGCTCTTTGTGCCAATTCTATGCAGTCACCAACCACAGCCTTGGGGAATTCCAATCCTGCTTTTGTAAGCGAGCGCCTCACCACTAAAAGAGCAGACATCCTTTGTCTGAAGGCTCTTTTGTTTTATTTCACTCCCATGTCAAATTAATACAAAATACACAGTGTCTTTAGTCTCTGAGTACATCATAAAAACTTTAAGTTTCTTACAAGGGATTCAAGGTTATTCATAAACAACTCTCACTAAATATTATTAATTCACAAAATACTCCTAAGAGATCGGCTTACCAGTCCTAAAGAAAGTTTACTAAAAATGTATCCAATTTCCCTCCATCTTTCATAGCTGGAATCCCCAGACTTTCCCAATCAGAAACTAGAAAGCAGCACTGTATAATGAGCAGAAAACTGAGCTGAGAGCGGCCTTGGAAAGCAGAACCCTTTATTTTGTCAGAGGACACAGCAGCCCAGAGAGGTTAAATGGCTTTCCTAGTGTCAAAAAAGTTGGTAGGTGGAACTCAGCGCTAATTCATACCTCATATTCTTTCCTCTACATTCTCAGGGAGGTGGTGGTTAAGGGTGGGGGTGGGGAAGGAACCAGACCACTCTGATTTTCATGTTCATCACAGTCAAGTAATAATAGAAATTAGAAAAAAAAAAAAGCTGACAGAAAGGAGTTACTAGAAGTAACTGAAATGGACAAGACAGACTATAACTGGTGTTTAGGCCCTGGTGTTGTCTTGAGCAGATCACTGGAGCAAATTATTGTTCCATAAACAGATTAGTCCAATTTCTATCCACAAGGCTATCTCACTCTTTGTGGATGAGTATTCTAAGATAAGCATAAAACCTGCAGACTGAAATCAAATTACATATGCTGTATACCCAACTAATTGATCATTAGACTATTTTGTGCCAATAAATCAGGTACCCTGACTACAAAGTGGCTTTCCCATGGCTTCATCCATTCACCTAAGTCTGGTAACACAGAGCTATTTCTCGTTGAGTTCTGATGAGTTATATTACTGTTGTTAATTTAAGAAATGTTACCTTCATTTCCTCAAAATCATTCAGTATGGTTATTTTTCATAACTTAAGAGATTTTCCCACTCTCCAATTATTTCATAAACTAAATTCTCCACTCCATTCATTCTTTTGTCAAGTATTATGTTTATTATTTCAAAATTCATGTTTATTATTGCAATTAAACTAAACAGTGGCAGATGTGCAGGAAGGCTGTGTACATGTGCACGCACATTTTAAAAAGAGAGCATAACCCTGAAGCATGGAGAAATTTTAAGCCAGAAAAATGATTTGCCCAAATGAGATCCAGGGAGAAAGCTATATATCAACAGAAGCCATCTTAACCTCCCTCACCTTCAAATATTGTTGAGGTTTACTGCAGCCTCAGCTACAGGCACCGGTAATAATAATGATGACCAAATCTAAATTGAATTACCAATCAGAAGACCATGAAAGGAAGGGCAAAATACAGTGGACTTAAAGAAGTGGTTAGAAGGATGTACCAGGCTCTTTTAATATTTAATATAACCATGCCGTGAAATCAAGGAGAAGAAAAAAAATAATATACAAAACTTGGGGACTTTACTAACAAAGCTGAGATACAGGTTAGTCACTAAAAACAAGGTTCCTCCATTATGGTGTCTAAATGACTCAGTATTATTCTGAGAACTATAAAAAACGAGTACCCAAAGCTCCAGAAAGAAGGTAATATCTGACTGAATTATGGAGTGAGTTTAAAAATACAAATCCAGGGGTCATAAGCCAAAACACAAAGATTTAGAATTCAAGCATTAAGACATCCTAGTTTCCCCCACATCTTTTTAATCCACTGTAGAAATGAAAAATTTAAAGAACTTTCTCTGTCTATAAAGAATTAATATGGCTTCCCAGGGTGGATCATCATTTAGTTATTCTTTAATTATTAATATTTCAAATAAAATTCACAGGACACTCAGAAATAAAAAGTGTCTTAGTCACATTTGCCAAAGGAGATGAGACTAAAGGTTCAGACAAGATTGTATACTGTCTCATTTAGAATTGAATAACATTTTCCAAAATCTCGTACATTCCATTCCATATTTATTTCTTGCTCAATTGCATATTCTTTTTTTTTTTTTAAGATTTTTATTGGGGAATTGGGGGAAGGGGAACAGACAAGTTGCTGTCCTTTTGTTCTTCAGTCTAGTTGTGGAGGACGTTGCTTCACTGGCCCAAGTTGGCACCATCATTGCGCTCTTCCCGGGCGAGGCAGATCAGTCGCCGGCTTCTGGACGGCCGCTCACTGTGGCTGCTGGCCGCTCACTCTGGCTGCTGGCTACACACAGTAGCCCATGGCAACCCACTGCAGCAGGGGCTGCAGCCTACGCCATCGCTGGCAACTCACGGCAGCCCAGCTCCAGGTTGAGCTGTTGTTCAGCATCTTAGCTGTAGAGGGCAGTGTCACTGGCCCTCATATGTGGGATCCGAACCAGGGCCCTCTGGCATCCCAAGCCAGCTCTTAACCATTGCGCCACTCGGCCGGCCCTCAATTGCATATTCTTTAGAGACTCGGTAATTCATTCTCCAGTAAAGGTAGAGGAAATTATTTTTTCATTATATTTCAGTTGTTCATAAGAAATTTCCTGTTGAACTTGAATTATAGTAGCTATAATTAACTGATGAAAGTTTAAATACATATTTAAATTACTTGTGTCTACCATAATTGTTGATGTCCATGAGTCAGAACTAGCATTTAATGAGAAAAACTGTTAAATGTCAGCAGTTCATTTTTCAGGGCAATAATGTGAAAATGATTATAATTATTGCAATAAATGTTTGTAGGTTAAGCTACATTTCAATAAGCAGAGCAATTCAAATACATGAAAAGTAGGACAATATCAAGCACTTATGAACCTCCCTTCTAGATTTAGAATTATAGCCAGGAATTTAGTCCCCTTGTAGTTAAGCTTTTAATTTATGATTGGACAAATGAACACTAGATTCCCTGGCTTAACACCTTACTTTAGTATTCTGCTCATTTTCATTGAAAGAACAACTAAAATACAAAGGTCACAGAGAATAAACAAGCAAGTATGAATTTCATCAGAAACTTAATGCACTTAACCATCCAATCAAATGCTCAGGCAGGTACTTATGTATTTTTTAAAGAGATGAATAAATATTTCATCAAGTTCTAAACAGAAAGCACCATATAAGAAAATCATATTCTAGAAAATTAACTCAACATATTGTTTGTGAGTGCACAACACTGTTACTTTCAAAACAATTCCCAGAAAAAAGAACAGTATTTCCCATTCCTCTTTATTCTTAGATGGTTATTTAGTAGAGAATAGTTTAATTAGTTCAATAGTGAATTGTTTAATAGATTGTTTAATAATGAAGTCAGTTTACATCCAATTCAAACAATGTGGCTCATGTTTAACGCCTTGGTTATGTATCCGTTAATGTCTTAAAATGCTTCCTTCCGTAACACAGCTGTCGTTCAAGAGGTGGCCGGCAGCTGGCCTCCATTGCAGTGGATTTTCATGGACGCCCACATTTCTTTTTGCAAGCTTTTTAAATGTTATATGCCTAAATAGCTTTTCCATAACTTAAGAGCTTATAAAAAGCTTTCAAAAGGATCCAAAAGAAATACATTTTCTTTTAAAAATAAAACCAAACAAAAGGTAGCCACACACACGGTCAAGATGTGCTCTGTAAAACATTCTGTTCAGCAGACCTAAAATGTCTGCAAAGGGATCAAGAGTCACTTGGTTTGGAAGCGATAGTTGAGAACTCACAACAGGTTGGTTAAAAGCCAGTTGTAAAGGCCATGAGTTGATCACTAAAGCAGACTCGGAGAGGTTGAGACACCAGGCACTGGGCCTTGCCTACTCTGTATCACCCAAACAAATCCCCTAGGCTCCAAGTTCTGACTTAAATATTTGTACCAAGATAGGCCAACATCATCTCACACTCAACACATAAACAAATGTGTTCATCTTTATTAAACTATTGGGTAGTCGGGAAAGTCATGACACATTTTTGCATTGAAAAACATAGAAAAATACGTCATGACTTTCCCGACGACCCAATAATTCCTTCTTTCAGTCTCCTTGCCTTTGCTAATATCAATCCCATTTTTCTGGTCACCAAGAATTAAACCACAGGAACAACTGTGGGCTCCCTGGTGACCTCCATCACTCACCCGCAGTTGGTTCATGTACCCAACTGAATTTTTCAAAGATGGTCACCACAATGTCTTCCATCCCACACGTATTTCTACAATATGATCTTGCCACTTTGCCATCAAACAGTGGAGTCTAATTCCTCTCCCCTTCGTCTGGCCTGGACTTAAGAGTAACTAATTAACCAAAGAAGGCAACTGACGCAATGCCATAAGACTTCCGAGGCTAGGTCAGAATAGACCATGCAGCTTCTGCCTGGTTCTCTTCGAATACTCTTTCGAGGATGCAAGCTGCTATACAAGAATTTCAGCTACCCTACGACTGCCATGCTGAGAGGCCACATGTTGTCCCAATCTTCTGGCTATCTTACCTAGGCTCAATCTTCTGGCTATCCTACCAAGGTGCCATACATGGGAATACAGCTGTCTTGGACCCTGCTGACCAGCTCATCTACCAATTGAAAACTACTAACTGAACTTGGTAAATACCCTGAGGAGAAGAATCACCCAGTTGAGCATTCTTTAATTCTTGAAACATAAAATAATAAAATATAAAATATGTCCATAGCTTACCTTCTAAGCATTCAATATGTCACGCATGGAGCTGTTACTGTGTGAGGCTGAATGTTTGAGATACTACCTCTTTCCTTCATTCTCAGAGCCATCATCACAGAGGAAGCTCTTATCACCTCAAATCTAGATCATTAGAACTGATTCCAGGTTCTCCTCACTGCAATCTGTCATTACAATCTATCTAACCTAACACTTTCAGCTGAAAAACTACTTGTATAACCCACAATCAACATCAATTTCATAATATTTTATATTTGGAGAATGTTTTATAATGCAAAATGGCCTTCATAAATATCTATTTTACTTACAACAAAAGCCAGAGAGATCTGTCAATAGACCAAATATTATTTTCCTTACTATTGAGATGAAGAGATCCGTTTCTAAGGAGGTTAACTTTCATACAATCTCATTACCAATAAATGGAATGGATATAAAGAGAAGTGCTTGTGTCATACACTACTGCTGTTTCTGTATTCTACAATCCCTCCCCTCCTATTATCGATTTCAGATAAAAAATATTCAGTGCCATCCTCTATCCCTACTACAGCAAACGTACTTTCTAAGTATCCATAATTTGGCTATCCAGTTATATGGTATTGCCTAGTCAACTCCACCACCACCACCACCACCACAGTAAGTCCAATTTATTTATTCACCTAACAATAGCCATGCTGATGCTAGCCTCTGAACATTTGCTCACAAAGTTTCCTCTTTTCTCCCCCTTTCTACTTAAACCTTACTTACATATTAACACAAATGCTACCTCCTCCATTAAGCCCTATCATAAAGCCCTGTGGCTGTCTCTCTCTGATATGCCTACAGAATTTGTAAATTTCACTCAAATACTGACAGTTACATTGGATTGTTTATCTTGTTCAAATGTGTTAGTCTCACTTTTCAGACTTGTACTCAGCTAACACACATCTGTACATGTAGTGATGTTGGATGTTTATAGCCAGTGTCTGCTCTGAACGGTCAGTGCCCATGCCATACCATTTGTTAAATATTTTGAATTTCATCCCTGCTTATTTCCCAAACTAAACCATAAGCGCTTTGAGAGGAGGAAGCTTGTCTTACAAAGAAGTATTATATCCTCCAAACCAACCACAGTATTAAGCACACAACTAGTGTTCAATATATATTTGTTAATAGATTTGAAGGGAGTGAAATGTGTAGTGTTAAGAGAAAAAGTTATTCCTAAATCATGTCTACATTGGAAAGAAAGTGTTGAAAAGATAACAAAATATTTTTAAGATCAGTAGTTTAATGTCAGGAACACTTTTTAATGTATCATTTAAAGATATTCTGTGCAGCCCATAACTGCCAAAATGTTTTATAAATGTTTTTCCCAGGAGTGTGAAAAAAAATGCTTCAAAAATATTCAAGGAGTGGATGTCTTAACAGCCCAAAATAAAATGTTTGCTGAGGCTACAAGGCTGGCAGAACTCTGCTTCATTTCAAAAAGTTTCCAGGCAATGGAAATGTTTTCCTGGAAAATACTACCTTTTATTTAGAGAACACTTGCCATGAACACTTAGTCATTAAGTAATTTAAGGTTTCCTCAGAAGCTCTTTGGAGGAAATCTAGTATATGAATGAATGAAATTATCAGCACCTAGAATGTAATAAAACAAAACAAAACAAAAAAAAAACACATTTGGCTAAATATATGAAATCGACCTAGGCATTTTTCCAAGTGAGGGAGAAAACCTGTTATAACATTTTGGTCCATTTACTGTTTTTTAAATTTTTTCTATAAGATACAACTATGAAATAAAACCCCCACAAAATCCTTAAGTGTTTGTCTGTAATACATACAAATCCAAAAAACTGGAGGGCTTATTTTATTCCAAAATGCCAACTAATTTTCAAACAGAAACAACAGTCATTTCATTCAAAAAGAAAAGGTAACTTCAAAGCTATTTTTAGCAAAATCTTTGCATTTGCTTCAAATCACCTTTCAATGAGAGAACAACTTAATCTGGACATTTCACTCACTCGTCTGCAGTAAATCATACAATGGAACCTAAGAAAACAATTTCTTCCAAGAGTTCTGAAGCCAATGAAGTCTTGTTCTTTTAAACATCTAAACTACACAACTAAATTCTACTTCACGCATACGGTTGTTACGTTTTGCCTTTTAAAAATGTACACAAAAGGATTATTTGTTTTGTTTTACCTGTTGAGTATTTCAGTGAGTTTCACAAAGCCAGTGTAAGCCAGTTCAAATGCTCCTCTGTGCCTGGACTGTAGAAGATGTTGTTTAAAGTGATCTCCTATTTCTTTTACCTTTAAAACAAAATTAAAAATAAGTGTTTGATTTAAGCTTACATTTACAGGTGTATTTATGTCAGTAATATAATTTAGAACTCAGATCTAGATGTCCACCCATAGCACTCCCTATGTGATAGGTAGTATTTGAAGCATTTTCACATCACATTTAATCTTTACAATAAGTCCATGAAATAAGTACTATTATCTCTACTTTACAATAGGGAACGTGAGGACCAGAAAGGCCAAGTAACTTATCCAAGGTCACACAGCAAGTAAGTGGTAGAACCAGTACATACATCTAGGCAGTTTGGAACAAGAGTTGGCAATCTTCAACTGCTACATTAGAATCATATCCCTATGCCAGCTTCACAAACCTGTGTTGTTAGCACATACCATTCAACACCAATAGCAAATTACACAAGGCGGCAACCCTCACACACCTAGGCCTAGGTGAAATAATTACCTTTTTTACCCTCTTAAAAAATGTTCTTCTATTGTGGTTAAAATATACATAATAAAATTTACCATTTAAACCATTTTTAAGGGTACAGTTCATTGGCATTCAGTATATTCACATTGTTATACAACCATCACCACCATCCATCTATAGAACTTTTTCATCTTCCCAAAATGAAACTCCAACCCATTAAACAACTCCCAATAATAGCCCTTTAGAGATACACAAATGTTAATTCCAAGATACAGTGCAAGGGCCTCCTGAAAATTGACATGTATCACTTTGAGTCAGAACCACGGAATTTTCTAAAATGCTATCCAGTCACTTTCCTGTATGCTGCCTTTCTGCATGCACTGTTTGAAAAACAACAAATTTGACAATTTATTTTAAAGAAGCCATGACTGACAATTAGTTGTTGATGAGGTTTTGTACAGAATTCATCTATACCACTAAGATTGGGTGGCTATAGGCGTTAGAAAAATCCAGATTTTGTATAAAACTGAGGACCAAAGCTATAATTGGCTATGTCTTGACTCGGGTCTCCCCAGCAGATCACATTATGGTGAAAAGGCAAGCAGAGCCAAGATTCAGGTGAGCTTACCTAGAAACACCCTGTACCTCAGAGCAGCGCCTGATCAGCGCTCTGAACACATCAGAGATGACAAACAGGGCAAAGAGTAGTTAAACATGTGACCATGGCAAGTATCTCAGTTTCCTCATCTATAAACTAGGGATAACAGTACTTGCCTCATAGGTTGTGAATTAAAACGAGTCAATAAATACGGAATCTCAGAACAGGCCCATAACCTATAATCCAATTCAGTTCAATATGAGCTCTGTCTGGGTTTCCAAATACAGGAAAAATAAAGACATACTCCATACTCAAAATATATCTGATTAGAGCCGGCCCAGTGGCTCAGTTGGTTGGGAGTTGGCTTGGGAGCGTGAGCTCTAAACGGCAGGGCCGCCAGTTTGACTACCATGTGAGCCAGTGACGCAGCGCCCGAGCTGAGCTGCCGCTGAGTTGACAACAGGTGGCAGGATGGCTCAGCAAAAAAACAAACATATATATATATGTCTGATTATAAAGACCAAAGACCATGAGTGATGCATTCAGAGAAATAAGAATCAGATATAAAACCAACAAAGAACCAGAAAAGCAGTATATAATAGAGTTTTAAAAATTCTAACACTTTAATATCCCAAAGAGTGACATGTCATGTTCTTCAGCTAAAGTTTTCAGGTAAAGATGATACTCCTGATTTTTAGTATTTTTAAAAGGCCACATACTTTTAGTTGTCAAAAGTGATAGTCAGGGTAAGCCTTATCATTTTATCTTCAACACAGTAATTTCAGAGTGTATTTTGAACATAATTATCAAGCCTTAAATCTGAATTTAACCACCAAGATAGACCAAAAGCTCAATAACCCTAAAAAACTGGTACCAGAAAAACACCAATTAGCTAACTTGTTATAACCATCATTTCTATTCGAGGAATAAAAGAAAGTTTCTAAGGAAATCAGACTGGGGGAACAGATCTGATGCAAACAACTTAGAAAATGAATGAAGCCATCAGAATCAGAATCTTTAATTTTAAAAATGAAAAAGTCCTCTGAAAATTCCAACCCAATTGTCTTTCTCTTAGATGCCACTAAGTCCTATTTACAGTTCATAAAAAGCTTCCTTTTAATGCAGATGATGTCTTTACAAAATATTTTCTGAATAAATAACAGTCAAGGTTTTTGAAAGGGAATTATGCCCCCCAAAAAACAAAACAAAAAACAAAGTGCACTGATTTCTATTCATATTAAATCCTAGTCACTATCTTTTTAAGTTAAGCAGCTCCTGATCCTAAATTTTCATAAAACCTACTTCTAGAGGCAACTTAATGTATTTCATGTTTTTATAGGGTGTGAACTTCCACAGGGTCGGGCTGCTCCATGTCATGCCTCTAGGCACCTATAACTCACCAGCAGATGACTTAAGGGAGCTAAATGCTCATGTACAGCATAAAACCCACAAAGGACAAATGTAAGTATATTTTTCATTTGTCCTTTATCTATACAGTGGGTAGAAATACAGTAGAAAAATCAAAGCTAATCCTACTCATTATAAATTAGATAAGCCCAGGGCCGGCCGAGTGGCGCGATGGTTAAGAGCTGGCTTGGGACGCCAGAGGGCCCCGGTTCGGATCCCACAGATGAGGGCCAGTGACACTGCCCTCCACAGCTAAGATGCTGAACAACAGCTCAACCTGGAGCTGGGCTGCCGTGAGTCGCTGGCGAC
>NW_017731468.1:631716-663126 GCF_001890085.2 Hipposideros armiger | reverse complement strand
ACAAACGACAGCAACTTGTCTGTTCCCCTTCCCCCAATTCCCCAGCACTGTTCCCCTCCCCCAATTCCCCAATAAAAATCTTAAAAAAAAAAAATTAGATAAGCCCAAAGGGATTTAAGTATAGGTGGGAAATTTCTACAAAGAGCATTGTACAGTGAGTGGTTAAAATCTGAGACTCTGAAGCTGAGAGGGTTGAATTTCAGAAACTACTTGGCCTCTTAATACTCAACAAGCTAATTAAGCAACACAGATCCCTCCTCTGTGAAATGGGGATAAAATTAGAACCCACTTCACAGGATTATTCTGAGGGGAAAAAAACGAGATTACACATATAAGAATTTAGCACAGTACCTGGCACAGAGTAGCCAACAGTAAATGTCCATTTTTGTTTTTATTTTGTATCATCAAGTAGTAAGACTTAATCCTAAACCTTAAAGTTTGACTTTAAGGCGCAGCCACTTCTTAAAACTTTAGGAATGTCAATAGCTAGGCGTTTCTAATTCTACTTTGGTTAAACAGAACAGTTTATAAAAGTTTACACCTCAGTAAGATAATGGTTTAAATGGTATATTCTCTACTACAGTGCTTTCTTTCTAACACCTGGGATTTCTTCAAAGCCTAAACATTGTTCTCCTACATAATAACAACAAAGATAATTGCTTTCTGGTAACCAGACATCTTACTGGAATATTTATTCTTTGCTTTCTAGTAAATTCTTAACCATGTGCCATTTTAACTGTTGTCCTTTAGGCTGGCTTTTTTAAATGAATTTTGTCTTGTACCTTCTATTATATTTCTAAGCCCTTTGAGATCAGAGAACCACATATTATGTTTCTTTATGTTCCCACAATACTCTTGTAGTAAGACAGTCAATAAATAGATGACTAAATGATGTCCTTAACATCATTTGACAGCCAGCCCCAAAATGGTGCCTGCATTCAGTACAATTCAACAGATACTTATTCATAATTTCTAAAAAATAAACCTTGGCAAAGAAAATACAAAAGGCAATTTCTTTAAGACTTATGAATGCTAATACACATACATCCCATTTTGTCATCCATTGCAGAGAATCTAAAACAGTAACAAAAGATACTGAGGGAATATATACACCCAGTTAGCCATGTACACTATGAAAATTACAACAGAAACTAAAGTAAGAATTAAAAAAATAACGATGGGGCTGGCCGAGTGGCGCGTTGGGTAAGAGTTGGCTTGGGACGCCAGCTCTGAGCAGTAGGGCCCAGGTTCAGATCCAGTGACACTGCACCCTCTACAGCTAAGATGGTGAACAACAGCTCAACCTGGAGCTGGGCTGCCGTGAGTCGCCTGTGACGGTGTAAGCTGCAGCCCCTGCTGCAGTGGGCTGCTGTGAGTTACCGTGAGCAGCCGGCAGCCAGCGTGAGCGGCTGTCCAATGGCCGGCAAGCAACATGCCTCACCTGGGAAGAGCGCAATGATCACAATATCAACATGGGCCAGTGAAGTGATGTCCTCCAAAACTAGATTGAAGAACAAAACAACAGCAACTTGTCTGTTCCCCTTCCCTGATTCCCCAACACTGTTCCCCTCCCCCAATTCCCCAATAAAATCTTAAAAAAAAAAAATACTGACAGTACTTATTTGTATTCAGGTGATTTCTGTGGCAATAATTACCAGGAAGGAGAAAGAAGCTTGACAATCTACCCACAAACTTCTTTTTAGGGATATTAGGGGAAATCTATAAATATATGAATTGATACTTCAGGTAGAGGAAGTTGTTAAAAAAAAAAATCAGTAGGCCCTCGGTATCTGATATCCCATGAAAAGAGGACCAACAAAATGTATCAAGCAAAAGCTCAACATCAGCAAAACATCCAGCTTGAAACCTAGACACAGACCAGTCAGGAAGTTGTGAGATAAGGTTGCACTTACCGCTCACTCCTTAAGGGTCTCGACTTACATCCCTCAAAGCTGGTTTTATCTCTGCCTCTTGCACAGGGACATTATGAAAGGACCTTTCATTATGTGATTACCTCGCAGGAGGCAAGGCAGACATGCCTCTGAATGGACACATTTTCCTCTTGGTGAAGCTGCAGAGGACACACTGCTTCACAAGAAGTGATTTAGGGAAATGAGTCATTTGCTAAAAAGTTCAGTAGCAAGTTGCCTTACTGTCCTGTTGCTTGTAAAAAAATTTGGTTGGATATGGGAAGTAGGGAAAATTCAATTTAAAGAAAAATTAAAGGAACAGTTCAGAACAAAGCCAGCACTGTGCCATGTCAGAGCACAGGCTGGAAAGGAGAATAATTGGGTTCCTGTCCCAGCACTGCCACAAACCAGCTTTGTGACCTTGGGCAAACCAGGTACCATCAAGGGCTTCAGTTTCCCCCATGTACAAGGGAGCTGGATAATATCATCTCTGTGATCCTTAGCTCTCATAGTTTGTGAATACAGCCCTGAATACTCAGAATTATAAATGAGCACCAGTTCTTCTCAGACCGTAACAAAAATCCCCAAACTGTAATCTCACTACCTGCTGGCTTGTTATCAACTACGCTCATGGACGCAGTATTTACGTGGTCACGCCTTTAACAAAGGGCCATAAAGTCAGGATGGGCTTCGAGGAACTGGGCTACAAATGAAATCCTCCCTGTCAACATGCAAGACATGAAATTTCAAATTATAATAGAATTACACGACTTTTTCAAGAGCGAAGTATGAGTGGAGAGACGAGAAGCATGAAGCTGAACATCAGTGTTTTAGGTTGTAGGGGGCAGCCGCCTTCATCCATTGAGAGAATCCATTGAGAGAAAAGCAGATCACAGTTATAACTGTTTTGGGAATAAGAAATTCAAGTTCTACATTCTCCCTCATAAAGGGTAGCATTCTGCCTACAAGTCACTTCACTGCCTCTGCTCTGCAGGTCCGTTATGGTCACACTCACCTAAGGCGCTGACTTTTAAATGCTTAGTTTTAGCACTAGGCGCACAGAAGACCTAGTGTTGTCAGGGCGACTATGCCCTTGGAAGAAGGTGGACCTCAGGCACGACCCAGCCACTCCAGTGTAAATTACAGTCTTCTCTCTCATTTATATTATTTTAACTCTTAAAGGTTTTAAGTACATGGGAGTATTTTTAATCGAAAGGAATTGTGTGAGCGAAATTTTATGTTTAAAAGCAGGACTCCTCTAGTAACATGAACAACACTAAGTTCTCGAGGACTCTGGGCTTTCATTGACTCCACAGTCCTAAACTGAGGCATTCCTTTGGTTAAAGTCAGAATGATCAAGAGTCAAGTTTCCCAAGGAAGGCAGGGTTTCAATGTCAGAATAGTGCTATCATGGTTGACCATTCATTCAGTGGTTAATTTCTTCTCAAGCCTATATATGTGGTGTCACCGCGTGAACGGCAACATGGAAAAATGACTGAAAGTTATTAGAATAGAAACTACTATTATATAGAAAAACAGGATGCTATTCTTCATTCAAAACAAGTCATTAGAATGGTTCTTTGGTTTAGAAGAGCCTCTCTTTACTATTGTTGCTGTTATTCTTTTACAAACATCTCTTGTATTTTACATTAATTCTCAAGATTAACATGGGTATCCCACATCAATTAATTAATAAGATCTAGGTACCATGCAAAAGGTGGCAAGGCAAAATAATTTTCATAGGAAGCTTCAGGGCTTTCTCAGTTGCAGTAAAAGCAAAGTGTGTTTCCCTTATTATTTTTTTTAAACACTATCCAATGAACCCCCAAAACTAGATATTTTAACTTCTCCTTGAAAAGTGGAGAAGCTGAGGGACTCTCACACATGTTTACAGCTTAGTAAGATGAACATCAGTTAAGTAATCATTAATCATAGCTGGATTCCTCAGCAAAGATGTTGGCATTGGCACTGCAGCCAGTCACCAGCAATGACTGCAAGTAACTCTAAGACACTAACGCCTATTTGATTTGGAAGAGAATAAGGAACAAGGAACATAATGATGCTGGCAGAATACTGTTCCCCTTTGCCGGTCTCCATCTCAGGGCCTTGCAACATCACAAGACCAGCTGTTAACCAGATGCAAGCACATGCACCAGAGAGAGTGTGAGAATAAAAATATCAGTATTATTTCCATGGAACTAGTCACATGGTTATTATAGAAATAGTCAACATTAGCATACTACAATGTTTGTTTTGTCCTTCAGTGTGGTAACACCCTCAGGGAAAAATGATCTTTATTTGTAAAAGGTTAAAAATGAAAGTACATGTTCTGTATCTTTGCTGGAAAATGGTGGGAAATGAATTTGTTGAAACCATATGGAGAGGAAAAGAGAATCAATTAAAAACAGAAATCTAATAAATTTAAAATATTTCCAAATGAAATGCTTGTGGTAAGCTAATTTCTTGTAAACACTGCTCTCAGGTCACTTGAACAGTCCCAGATGGTGAACGAACTTTGTGGTCTTAAAAAAGAAGTCAGCCAACAAACCAAAGTGACTACAACTTTATTATCAAGGTAGTGGGAAACAAGAGAGCCATAATCAACCAGTATATTAATTTTTCTTGCAAAATTGAAGAGGTTTATGGAGTTTCACTAAGACGATTTCATTGAAATTTAAATTTTTAATTTATATGTTAAAGTTAAAATGATAATGAAGTTACAAGTGCGGGAAAATCTCAAGTTATTTATATAACTTAGAAAAATAAAAATGTTTCTAAAAATGCCACTGTTGAAATGTATTGCCAGGTCTAACACATAGATTAAATGTTATGTATTTATTTAATTCTTAAACTATCATCAACTTTCTTCAGTTGATACGTGGTTTTATTCAAGAAATATTCAAAACTCTTCTTCAGAAAGTTGAGCTACAAATAAAAGTTTGTGATGTGTGCTTTGACCAGAAATTGCACCGGGTGAAAAAAAATCTCCCCTACCTGCTCCACCGTCAGTAATCCATCAGGAGACGCTGGCACAGGCTGCATGGGTAGAAGCTGGCACAGTGTGCCTAAAAGTAAAGCGACTTCCTTCATACTTCTCCAACAGCATACCAGTACCATCTGAGCAGTTACATCACATGTTTTCCCTTCTTTACCTTAAAAAAAAAAAAATCTTTTGCAACACTGACTGCTCACAACCCAGGTTTTTTGGAACAAGCTTATTCATAATTTCCCCAAGAATAATCTGCTTGAACAAACCAATTTGTCCTAGGTTATATTTACTTAGGAGAAAATAACAAACATTTGTTGAGCATGTGCTATGGGCAGGGATCATGCTCAGTATTTTTTTAATATACTATTTTCAAAACAAGTTTAAAAACAAAATGCAAATAGTGTCTCAAAACTAAAGTCTAACCTTTGAAAGTTACTGAAATAAACTCTCTCTGCTAAACTGTCATCCATAAAATATGATTATAACAAATATACTTCATTATTTATTTTGGTGAGGGTGGCTGTTATATCAGTAAAGGAGTAGGATAGGACATTGAAAGTAAAAGGAAAATACAAACTTTCTTCAAAAAATATATTTAAATTCCATGGCCAATAAGCTATAATTATCCTTACTCTTTTTCTAGTCTTAGAAATATTTTAGTACAGGCATTAAAAAAAACCCAAGACAAATTATTAAATTTACAAGGTAAGTAAACAAAACAATATTTATAATGTAATCCCACTTGTGTTTTTTAAAAGCCCACCAAGCTGAAAGAATAAACGTATTTACACATAAACACATAGAACAGGTCTAAAAGGATACACACGCAAAAAGAATAGTGGGGTTGGGGAGGAAATGAAGGACTTTAATTTATTTTTAACTCATATTTACCTCTGTATTGTTTGAAACCATTATAATAAGCATATATTTATGTTATTTTGTGTAATTAAAAGGAAAACCAGAAATTTTTACAAGACAATATCCCCATCTAGTGGAGAAGGCAGACTATGTAATAAAATCGCTAAGAAAATTAGAAAATAACTGATGGGAAAATAGGCAGTAAGAACTCAAATTCTGGAGGCTTGGTATAACAGAGAGGCTGCCATTTTCCTGAGTAATAAGGTTTGTTTCCTTTAAGAGGCTGCTTGACTGTAAGGACTCGCACGGCAAACAACAAGGAACCACATTACTGCTCAAACCCAAGTTCACCGTGCATCACTGCTCCTACATCACCTGGCTGTCAAGACAGGTCTTAGCACTCAAATGCTTTTTGTTGTAGCACTTTATATATTACACCAGGGCACACCATTTTCTGGTAAAAAAAAAAATCTTATAGTCATTCCCCCAAATAAATCACTTCTAAGCTCAAAAAAACCTTTATTTTCTAAAAATGTTCTGTACACATCTACAGCCTCTGGTTTACTATGTGAAAAGGGCATTTTGTACTTTTTTTTTTTTTTTCACTTAAACACGGATTACAAAGCACTGATTTTATATATGTTACCTTTGATTTCTGCAGAAGCATCGATATTCGGTACACTGGCATTCAAGTCCTCGAAGTCAAAGCTATCCCGTTCTTTCAATATTTTGGCTTGATTGAAGTAATCATTAGTATCTCGTGGCTGAATCTCATTCAGAATCGTCTGTAAGCGGCTTGCTGATTCTGCGGGAGAGAGATGAGAGTACGTAAAACCCCAGTTTCCATGCCACAGGCCGACTTCCCTTGAGGGGTATTTGCCTTCAACGCTTGTGTTATTTTCAATACCAGATAATCACTTCTATTAGAAGGGACTCACAGGGTGGATACTGTGAAAATTATTTATATAAGGTCTTCATGAGGCTTGAGTGTACTTTTAAAATATGGCAAATATTTTAAGTCGGTTGAAGAAAGGACACATACACAAAAAAACACAACACAAACTGTCCACGGGACAAAGGCTGCCATCCCATGCACGCTGCTTGCCTTACTGTTGTCTAAGAATCTCAAATCCAGTGCTCCATCACGTGAAAGAATAATAATACACTTCTATAACTTTTGTTTCAGCAAGTTGTTTCCCTATCTACAACATAAGTTATCAAGGTTTAAAGGTAGAAAGTTAAAAAGACAAAAGAAACCTGGCCAACAACAAAAACAATCTTTTACAGCCCAGGAATATCTTAAAGACTCCATATTTGACTCTGAAATGCATTATGTAATATACTGCTTTCTAAGTATGACTTACAGCCCTAGTGTTATAGTAAACTTAATTTTTATTCCCTAAGCACTCACTGGATCAGGAAATGTAAGCTCCATGAATGCAACACTTTGTTCACTGCTGAATTGCCAGTGTCTGGAACAGAAACTGGCTGGTGGCAGAGGTTCAGTCACATTGGTAATGAATGGATGACTAGGTAATGAAGAGCTAGCCAGGCTTAGAGTTTTAAGGAAAATAACAACTGGTAATCATCTGAAACCAAAGAGCAAACCAGAGAACAGGTATTTACTGTATACCTATTATATACACTTATATTTTAGGTATTATAGGAACTGCAAAGACCCAAACTGCTATCATGATGAGTCAGCCAATATCTTATGTCCACTTGTGGCTTCCAGAAAATTTTGCCCAAAACAAGCAAATTTTGACAGCCATGAAAAAATAACAAAAAGAAACCAGGGAAAGACCAAGAAAAAAGAAGGATGATCAGAGTAAAATTTTAAGAACCCTACCATTCATTTTTATGGCTTTCAAGGTAGGCTTTTGTCAATAAATTCAGAGTACAGGGCAATAACGTGGGAAAGAAACAGGAAAAAAGGAGAAAACCAGGTGAAAAAAAAAAAAGGTGAAATTAAGGAAGAGTCGGTGGGCCATAGGCAGTTTTTGAGACCAACAGATTTTAACACGTTCATAACAAAAATAATTTTAGCATACTCTGCAGGCCCTACCCACAATAGGTGAAAAATATTCAAGATTTCTCATTCAGGATATAGTGGTACTTGCCTGATCCAAATATTAGCTGTAAGATTAGGTGTTCCTTATTCCTATGCACTAAGTAGGAAAACTAAAGCATCAAATTTTGATTTTCAGACTATCAGTCAAAATAAATAAATAACTATGCCTTAGTATCATGAACCATCACCCATCTTCAATTCATTTTTAGTAAAGAACACAACCTCACATTTTCTATGCAAACATACACCTCCAGGTTGCTTTAATTATCAGTCCAAGATATTGCCTTGTGTGATGCAGCATGTGTTTATAATATAGTCAGTGTTTTGGGGTTTTTTTTTAGCTGAGCCATCCTGCCACCTGTTGGCAGCTCAGCGGCAGCTCAGCTCAGGCCGGGAATCAAACAGCTGTTGCTCAGAGCTCACACTCTTGCGCGAACTCTTAACCAACTGAGCCACTCGGCCAGCCCTAGTCAGTGTGTTTTTAACACAAGGTTTGCACTTACACACCAAAATGCACTTATAAACTTTATTTCAACACCAAATGTAAATTTACTTCGTGATTTTCTAGGTGCTAACACCAATCCCTTCTGGCGTGTTGGAGTGCCAGTACGTATGTGCTACCTAAGGCATCCCAGGCACTGAGTTTAGTTCCCGTCCTTTAAGGAATTGTTCAATCATTGATTTATTCATTATAACAAGTATTTATTGTGTACTGACTTCTACCAGGCACTGTGATAAGCACAAGATAGGGAAACATGGACATGATCACTGTTGAACTGGACCGACTCCATGAAGGAGCACTCTGTGGGAAGAGGAAAGAGGGAAGAGACAAGAAGGACAGGGTTGCAGGAGCCAAACTATTGCAAGACCTGGTCTGAGATCACTAAACTATTTTAAATAGGGGTGAGGGGTGGGGGTGGGGGTGCTGACAGGGCACAAGGGTCAAATAAAGATCATGGGTAACATGATGAATTACATAATTAGAAAAGACTAGAAAAAGATGAGAAAAGAGAGATAAGAGTAGCTGTGGGGAAACCAGTTGACAAGCTCCTGGAGTAGTCCAAACAAGAGAAGATAGTAACTTTAAGAAGATGCAGGTAAAAACAAAAGAGATCTGAAAGATATTTAAGTGTAACGCTGACAGAATGTAGAGACAGGCACAATACAAGGAGCGAAAAGATGGCAGGCAGCCCTAGGCTCCTGACTTGCATGAACAGGTCTTTGGTAAAGACACAGGGGTTGGGAGGGAAAAGACAGATTCAAGTTCATGAGATCCATTTGGGGGCATTTTGAGTATCTCCTCCTATCTTTTTATTTTTTTTTTAATTAAATGGTCTCTGTACATCAATTGGTCTTTGCCCATTTCAGATTCCTAACAAGTTGCCTTCTCTGACTGAACCCCATCAAGCTGCCCCCCTCTCTAATTTACATTGCCAGCTCTCCCAGTCCCAGCAATTACCTGGTAGGTTGTGTTCTGAAATTACAATATTATAAAACCCAATTTACCCCAGGGGAGAGAGTGCCTTAATCATCACCTGGTTATTTATTTATTTTGGTATTTTTTTTAATAGTTAAAAATATTACTAAAAAGGTAGAAATATCGCTACTAATCATTTTTCTCCCCTATTTAGTATTTATAGCTCTCTAAAGAAATGATTAGGGCGAGGAAAAAAAAATGACAAGGAGAGAAAGATAAGTTGATTCTAGCTTTGTTTGTTGGCTGACCTGAATCAGTGTCCATTGGGATGAGGCCTTCTGGGGAAGAGCTCTGAATGACGGGAGACACCACAGCGGAAAGCCTGTAGGACATTGAAAGGAGCTTCTCCACCACAGGTTTCCACTCACTCACCAGCTGCAGGCTGCTGCAACAAGGGCGTAAGAGAAATTTATACTAAAAGCAAAAATCACATTTTTTTAAATGGACATTAAAGGAGTTGGAAGAATTTGCGTTTCAAAATTGTGCATTCGATGAGATATTTAAGACGATATAGAATATGTGTATGTATGTATATCTTTTCATCTAATTTTTAATTATCTTGAAGGCCACATGTTCCTTTCTTAGGACATATTCCAGTACAAGCTGAAAGCCTAGAAATGCGTGTTCAGGAGATAATGGCAGACACACTTACTTGAGAGGTAACTTTTGCAAGGCCCTGGTTATACAGTGGACTCGCCCATACACTGGAAATGATGCTGCTGCCCGGAGCAGAGAATTTTCAGCCTGACTTACTTCTTCCTCAAGATTTTCCAACAAGCATTTGATAACTAGAAAAAGCAACCAAAAAAAACCAAAGTAATGCCAGCTTGAAAACACACTTATAAATTAGCGAACAGCAAAACAGTTCCCATGAAATCATTCAACTCAATTGCACTTTATCCTAGAGGTTTTGAATTTTAAAAAACAGATCTTTCAGGGTTATCTGGCCTGTTATCCTTGTCTAGTGGAGGCAGAACCGAGTGTCTTTTCCTAGTTTCCTGGATCCAGTTATAGCATTCACTCCAAATCATTCCTCCTAGACATCCTCCATCTGGGGTATCGGACCCTAGGCCCTCAGGCCACGTGCTGTTTGGACAGGGTTTTTTTTTTAACTTTTAAATAATGGCTCTAATGAGATATACTTCGTATACCATATAATTTATAAAGTATACAAGTCAATGGTTTTTAGTATATTCAGATCTGTGCAACCGTCACCACAATCAATTTTAGAACCTTTTCATCCTCCCCCCTCTAAAAACTCTCACCTGCACCCGTCACCTTCCCCAGCCCTAGGCAACCACTGATCTACTTTCTGTCTCTATAGATTTGCCTATTCTGGACCTACCATATAAATGGAATCATATAATATGTAAACTCTTTCACTCAGCATGTTTTCAAAGTTCATCCATGTTGTAGCATGTATCTATATTTCATTCTTTTGTACAGCTGAATAATAGTCCATTGTATGAATGGATACACTACATTTTATTTATCCATTCATCAATTCATAGATATATGGGTTGTTTCCACTTTTTAGCTATTATGAATAATTTTGGAACTGGCGGTATGGAAAGTGAAAAGGTACAGGCATGAGAGCCAGTTAAAACATAAACCCCGATAAAGGAAATCTCCGTTATTAATACAATAGAAATAACAAAGACGATCTGCCTATAGTCACGATCAAGTTTTCACAGAAGAAAAAGTACATTTTCCGTAGAGAAAGAGGTCAATCAGAGCTTTATTAATGCACATTTATGTATCAACTTATTTAACATGAATCATCTGTTTAAAAACAAGTGTTATAGCTGATTAAACTGTTTCTTTGCATAAGAGAAATTCACGGTATTCTTACGTGCTGGTAAACTACTATGCTGGTAAACTCAAATAAAAAACCACAAAGAAACGTTTAACCATTGGATAGCCTAACCAAATGACTAGTGAGAGAGTAAAATGCTGGTTTTGATAAATAAGAGCAAAAGGTCATCTACTCAATACAAACCCATTAACGTGTTCCTTTCCACCACAGCAGCAGACTTATCTCCATCTCCACATGCAATGTGCTGAGTTTTTAAGTAGGCAGACAGAGCTGACGGCAGAGCATTCTGCCAGATTAAGAAGTTCATCAGGTAGGAAGCTGTTACACAGTCATATGGTTTGGTGCTGGTGCTGAGCGCCAGGGCTGCCTGGAATAAGCCTTGCAGTTTCTCTGAATCCTAGAATAAAGCACAGACTCAGTAACTGTCACTCAAATAGTTCTTTGATCTGAAGGAATACTACACATTTAAAAACAGAGCCTGCCACATAACTGTAACTCAATAAGAACATTGATTCCCTTCCTCCCTGAATATAGGTTAGAGTTATCGTTATAGTAATTAAGGATTATTATGGATCAGTTCTAGTGATGAGGGTCTTGAAAATAATCAGTTGGGAACCAACACTGATAAAGCTTTTGTTAAAAAATGTACCTCTTTCTTCAGCAAAAGTGTACTTTTTCCTGTAGAGGTTCTGCTATGACTATAGCCAGATCATCTCTGTTACTTATGTGCAGACCAGAGTTCTTTTGTATATTCAGGGTTGTTTTACCTGGGCATCATACTCCTGCCCTTCGCCCTTCCCCCTTCCCATAGAACTAGTTCAAAGGAGAAAAATAGAAATCTGCACAAAAATATCAATACACCAGGCTGTTTCTGGTAAAGTTCCATGTATATGCAGGGAAAATAAAGTGATCACATAAGCCTGAGAAATTCTGCATCAGAGCTCCCACATCTATATCTCATATACCATTCACTTACATAGCCCGTCCTAAAGACAAACCCAAAAGGCAGTTCAGTGTAATATGCATGGAAATAGGCACTGGCTGAGGACAGGAGACATGGGTCCTAGTCCCGATTCCATGGTTGACAAGGTACACGTTCACCAAACTGCAACTCAGGGTTTCACTGTTCAATAATACTGATTCAACTAGGACTATTCCATAACCATCTAATATAAGGAAAAAGTCATTATAAACTTAATTTTGAATTTCATTATAGGTACACTAATATTGAATGATGTCTTACAATTTCAAATTAATAGATATCAAATATACTAATTCAAATATCAGTTTATTTCTATTAAAATTCTTTGCTATTTGATGTTTAATTTTCTATTATCTAAAAAACTTAAAGTAGTGGCCAAAAGCTCAAATCTAAATAAATATTAGAAAGAACCAATTAAACACCTAAGTCATTTTTTTTTTGTAACTGTCAGCTAAGTCCCTCAATTCCTTAACTAATCAATTAGTAAAAAAATATATATAATGTTTGGAATCTAAAATACCTTTGTTCTATCATCTGAGTTCAATCAAAATACAATACAAAAGCCTTGGATATGTAGCTCCACAAGAAAAAGCAATAGACTAGGTGAATGATAAAGTCATATACTAGAAAGATATGCCATCAAAAAATACATATACAAGTCCTTAGAGAGACTAGGTTAGCATTCAAAAATGTTTTAAAGTTAACTATATTAAAAAATTAATTATGTGTTAACATAAGGTATTCCCAAAGAAAGGCTTTGGAAACATGTAATTAATATTTTTAAAACTTGAATGCCTATTCCTATGATCATTTTACAAATATGCAAGCCAGATCAGATAATATAACTACCAAAATCATAGAGCAAACCAAATGTGCTACTAAGTTTCCTGAATTCTAGTTCATGTCTACATACCAAGCACGTGTTTATCAAATGAGAGATACAGAGGCCCCCTAAGGATCCTTCATAGTTCATGTAAGGATCGGGTCTTTCATATAGGTGCTATTATATAATATACCTTACCCGTTCCATATACTCTCAAAATATTTGTCAGGAATGAGGCATAGTTTTAGATAGATAGATAGATAGATAGATAGATAGATAGATAGATAGATAGATAGATGATATAAGGCTACAGCATGATGAAAGGTAAGGGGCAATGGGAAAGGGAGTGTGGGAGAGAAAAAAGGAAATTGAATGAGACAGTATCTTCTTTAAAAATTCTATATGGTATAAAAGTTAGAAGTCGAAGCACCAAAGAAGCTTCTGCTAACCAGGGCACCGGAAAGACCACAAGGATAGGTGGGCACTGGAGAGCAAGTCCAATACGGACCCAAATTGGAAAAGATGTCTGAGATCTTGCAATGCCATCTAGAAGCCATGGAAACAGACACCTTGTGCTCGCTGACATGTGCTTCCCACTGCATCCACAAGCTGTCATGCCCTAAACAGAGCCTAATAGCCGGAGCCCAGACCACAGCTCAGCTGCAGCCCCTATAGGCTCTCACGGACTCTATACAGCTCTAACAGAAAGCCTTAGCAAAGCTCTCGAGCCAGTGATCCCACAGCTGCTGGTGACCTCACAGCCCTAGAAGAAGCCTGAAGGGCAGAGCCCAACACCTGCAGACTGATCTCCATGCTGTGCCCTCACCCCAAGCCTATATATGGATCCCACCCCAAGTGGTCAGGAAGAGGGTGGGAGCTGGAGACGGAACAGACCGCCTAGGGAGCAAACTGTTAACCTCAAGTATTCTGGGTTTCAGTCTCAGTTTAGCTATTGCTTGCTAGAAGATCAGAAACATGTTTTCTACCTCACTTACACTCAATTTCCCAGTCTACTAAGCAGGAAGGTTATCTCAAAAAACTCAAGTTACTGTAAGTGATGGGTTTTGATCAAATATTAACATGTCCAAGGAAACTGGAGAGGCCACAGTTAACTGAAATCTACCAGTAATCTTGTAAAGAATAAAACCTACTGCCTCCTACAGCTCTCTTTTTATATCAAAATAATAATTTTAAAAAAAAAAGCTCACTGAGTTAGACTTTGTTTTCTCTTACAATATGTCCTCTCTCCCCGTCACCCATCCCCACCTCCTCCACCCCACCACCCCACAACAGCGGAGGTATTACTGATAATGAAACAGCCAGAGGTGTAAGAAGGCAGCTGCAAAGACCTTGGACAACCCACAGGCTGTTCCATCTGCTCCTTAAATACAACGTTTTCACGCATACACATTGACACGGGAAAAGTCCACATACCTGAAATTGTACAACTGGTTTTGGCAACTTCATTAGAAGATCAAATGCTAAAATTTTCACTGTTTCAAAAGTGCTGGCAAAACATTCTATTAGGATTTGGAAACGACTAACATCAATATCATGACTCAGCTGATACACTGTCTGGGCTTGACCTAAAATTAAAAAAAAAAAAATTTAAGTGAATAAAAGGAAAAGGAAATCAATATTTTTAAGTTATTTGGCAAATTTATAGAAAATTAGTATAAAAATCCACACAGCATACTTTACCCATAATAGCATAAAAGAATAATTTTTCCAATAATTTCCTAAAATGATAAAATAATAAGTATTACAGTTTTCCAAATGGGAAACATTTTTTTTAACTTGTTTAAAACCACTTCATCCTCTTTCAAAAGGACATACATTACATAACAGACACCTAAGTTATTTTTTAAATAAACAACAATAAATAAATTTAGGAATACATCTTCTAAAAAACTTTTTGACCTAAAATCCAAAGTCCTACCATGTTTTGGTTGAACGGACACTGAATAATCAATATGACATAGCCTAATAGAATTACTGGGCATCAAAGATCAAGAAGGAGTCTTTTGGCCATTTAGGCAAAACGCTCAATTCATCTACAAAGTGGAAAAACCTAGTCTGGCTTCACTCTTCACCACAGCATCATATAGTGTTAGAAGACAGTGAAGCAATGCTTACAAAATCCTCAGGCAAAGAAGGTGTGATGAAAAACTGTATCTCAAACTCATACTCCAGTATCAAGTATAACAGCAATATAAACACTTTTTGAATGTGCAAGAAATTAAGAACTACATTTCCCCCACTGTTTTCAAAGAAAGATGAATTTCAGCCAACCAAGAAATGAACAGAAACTATCACAAAAAAATGATGGCAGTCACTGAATTCATTTCATTCTAAGATTAGGACTAAACAACTGTGGGGATAATGGGTTTCATAGCAGAATATGAAGAACATTTAACATTTAACAAATTAAGCCCTGATAATAACGGAAAACATCCCTATGCTTACTTAGTTTGGGGAATGTTACTCAATATAAGTCAGGATTGAGTTTTTTTATTTAATCTTAACTCACAAGTTAGTACAACCCTGTGAAATTCCTAGAGCAAGCAAATGGAGTTTTTGTCACTTCATTCACACCTCTGCTCAGCTTTGTTTCTTCTATTCAAATTTGGTATCTTTTCTTTCTTTCTCTGGCCTAAGTGTTCTGGCAGAAACGTTCACTACAAAGGGGTACAACAGTGCTGCAAGTGGGCATCAGTTCCTGTTCTTAGGAGAAAGGCTTTGTCTTCAACCAATGAGCATGGTGTTGGCTGTGGGTTTTTCATGAATGTTATTATGTTGAGGCAGTTCCCTTCCATTCTTAGCTTGTTGAATGTCTATTTAATCATTAAAGGGTATTGAATTTTGTCAAGTGTTTTTTCTAAGTCAATTGAGATTATCATGTTTTGTTTTATTTTTTTCCTTTGTTCTAATGTGGTACATTACATTGACTATTTTTCCTTATAATGTAAAGGTGGGCCCACCTTTACATTCCTGGAATTAAATTCCACTTACCTAGTCAAGGTGTACAATACTTTTAATATGCTTTGGATATGGTTTGCTAGTATGTTGTTAAGAAGTTTTGCATCTATATTCATAAGAGATACTGGCCTATAGTTTTCATTTCTTGTGGAGTCTTTGTCAGGCTTTGGTATCAGGGTGATGCTAAGCCTCACAGAATGAGATAGGAAAATGTTCCCTCATCTCCAAGAGTTTGAGGATTGGTGTTATCTTCAAATGTTTGGTAGAATTCACCAGTGAAGCCACAGAGGCTTTTGATTACTGACTCTCTCTCTTGTTTAGATCCGTTCAAATTTTCTATTTCTTCTTGACTCAGTAATTTGTATGTTTCTAGGAAAGTGTCCATTTCATCTAGGTTATTTAATTTATTGGAAATACAATGTAATAATTGTTCATAGCATTGTCTTATAATCCTTTTTATTTCTGTAAGATCAGTAAAAATGTCTCTACTTTCATTTCTGATTTTAGTTTTTTATGTCTTCTTTCTTTTTTTCTAAATCAGTATAGCCAAAACTGTCAATTTTGTTGATCTTTTTTGATAAACCAACTTTTGGTTTCGTTGAGTCTCTGTATTGTTTTTCTATTCTCTATTTCGTTTATCTCCATTCTAATCTTTATTATTTCCTTCCTTCTGCGGGCTTTGGGTAAGGTTTGCTCTTCTTTTTCTAATTCCTTGAGGTATAAAGTTACGTTATTGATCTGAGATCTCCTTTTTTTAGTGCAGGTATGGTCAGGTACAAACCTCCCTATGAGCACTTCTTTTGCTTCATCCCATGAATTTGGTACGTTGTTTTTAGTTTCATTCTTCCTAAGGTATTTTCTAATGTGACTTCTTCTTTCCCCCCTGGTTAAGAGCTCTGCTCAAACACGAAGCCTTCTCTAACACTACTGTATGAAACAGCTAGCATACCCCATCCTCCCAGGCGCTCTATTATCTCCCTCCCCTTCTCTTCTTGAAATACCTTTTCATAGTACTTATCTCCATCTGAAATTCTATGTATTACTTGTTAATTTACTGTCTGACTTCCTTCACTAAAATTAAAATCTAAGCTCAAACATGGGAAGCATTTTGTTTTGAACACTTCATATCCATGGCTGCTTGACAATATAGTAAGCACTAAATAAATATTTGCTGAACAAACTCCATTAATCGAATTGTAGAATCCAACTTTTCACCATGAATACTGTGACACTTTATTCTGAGTAAGACAGATGCATGTGGCTTATTCATCTTAAACTAGGACATACTTCAGGCAAGGCAGGTACCATTTTGACCAATCCCAATCACAGTCCTATAAAATAAAAACCCACATTAAAGTTCTTGCAATAAATATAGAATGAATTTACATTTCTAATCCTGGATTTCATGATCATGCCTCTTTAGCCTCCTTTAAAGTTAATGGGTACAGTATGGTTTGCACCATTTGCATTACCTCCCAGTTGTTTAATTAACATAATGACTGGGAGATCAGTTACTGCCCAATTACATGTGACTCATTAATTAGGAAGATAACTTGGGTTTTTCCCTTTTAAAGTACGTTTAAGTGTATTAAACTTCTCTCTCAACTGAAAAATTACCAGTATAATTTAGCCTAGTGTTACTTCCCCTATACCTATGCACAACTGGAACTACATTAAATGTGCAAGAAACTTCGATAAATGGGTAATCAATCACTCTCAGGCAAAACTTTATTTGTAGTACCACTGAAATTCTCTAAGTTGATGAATGCCCTATATATTGGGTCATCGGGAAAGTCGTGACGTATTTTTCTATGTTTTTCAATGCAAAAATGCGTCATGACCTTCCCGATGACCCAATACATTTTCTGTGGATGTTGTAACAAATTACTACAAATTTAGCAGCTTAGAAACCACAGAAATCTATTCTCTCACAGTCCTGGAAGCCAGAAGTCCAAAATCAAGGTGCTGGTAGGGCCATGCTCACTGTAGAGGCTCAAAGGGAAAATGCCTTCCTTATCTCTTTCAGCTTCTGGTGGCGGCCAGGATTCCATGGTTTATAGTCACATCACTCTAATCTCTACTGTCACACTGACTCCTCCTCTTCTATGAGTCACAACATCTCCCCTTGCCTCTCTCTTATAAGGACACTTGTGATGGTATTTAGGCCCATCCAGATAACCGAAGATTATCTCATTTAAAGATCCTTCACTTCAGCCAGCCAAGTGGCACACTGGTTAGGAGTTCGCTTGGATGCCAGCTCTGAGCAGCAGGGCCACGGTTCGGATCCTACAAGAGGGCCAGTGACGCTGCGCCCTCTACAGCTAAGATGGTGAACAACAGCTTGACCTGGAGCTGGGCTGCCGTAAGTTGCTGGCGACGGCTTAGGCTGCATTGGGGCTGGCCGGCAGCTAGGGTGCGCTTTTGTGAGCCACCGTAAGCAGCCATCCAATGGCCAGCGGGGGACTAGGAAGAGCGCATTGATCACAATACAAACATGGGCCTTGGGCCAGCCGAGTGGCTCAGTTGGTTAACAGCTCGCTCAAGAGTGCAGAGTTGCTGGTTCAATTCCTGGCCCGAACTGAGCTGCCACTGAGCTGCCAACAGGTGGCAGGATGGCTCAAAAAAACCACACACAAACATGGGCCAGTGAAGCAACGTCCTCCACAACTAGACTGAAGAACAAAAGGACAGCCACTTGTCTGTTCCCCTCCCCCAACTCCCCAAATAAATAAATAAATAAATAAATAAATAAATAAATAAATAAATGAAATAAATATCCTTCACTTAATTGTATCTGCAAAGACTCTTCCCTAGTAAGGTTCACATTCATGGGTTCTAAGGATTTGATGTGGGTATCTCTTGGATGTCATTTTTTCAGCCTCCACATCTTAATCAGCTGATCAAATTTATCATCCTGAATAATGGGACAAACCCATTCCATGTACCTCCTGATATGACGCTTTGAAAAGAATACCACATCACCTATGCAATATTGCTAACAAAAATATATAACCTGAATCAAATCATGAGGAAACAATAAGACAAACCAAACTGGGATACATTCTTCCAAAATGTTAATGTCATGAAATAAGATACTTTCCAGATTAAAGGAGGCTTAAGAGACATAACAAAATGTAGTGTGTGATCTTGGATTGGTTCCTGGATCACAGAAAAAAAAATTTTTTTAAATAGGCCACATGTTGGAACAAATGGCAAAATTTGAATAGGGCGTGTATATTAAATAATAGCATTGTATCAACATTAAATTTCCTGAATTTGATCACTGTATTATGGTTAGAAAATTAATAAGAGACAGGGAGATAAAGAAAATACAGCAGTTTCTTGAATAATATCCTTTCCTTCAATATCCTTTCATTATAACATTGATGAGGGAAAAAAACATTGATTCTGGGCCAGGGCCACTTTCTGTGTGGAGTTTGCTCGTTCTCCCCATGTCTGCTTGGGTTTTCTCTGGTTATTCCAATTTCCTCCCACATCCCAAAGATGTGCACGCTTAGGAAACTGGCATGTCTAAACTGTCCCAGACTGAGTGAGTGTGAGTGTGTGTGAGTGGCCCTGCCATGGAAGGGTGTTCTATCCAGGTTTGGTTCCCACCTTGTGTCCTGAGCTACAGGGATGGGCTCAGGCCACCCATGACCCTGCACTGGAATACACAGATTAGAAAAGAATTACCTTACTTGTTTTTATTCATCTTTCTTAAATGTATGTATAGCTCACATTTATTTCAATGCTTAATATCAGAATTGTTTTGGGGCTTCTTTTAGAAGTTCGCCTGTGTTTTTGTGACCAAAAATATGCTGCAGGAACTTAGCTCTTGTTTGTATCAAGTAGCCTGTGGTAAAATTGGTTCCGTTATACCTTGTTTCACTTAAAGTCGCTGTTTCCAAGAACCCACTGACGCCACTAAGTGAGGGCTTACTGTATGGCAACATATAACCTGATGAATCTAGGAAGAGGGTACACTGCTGTGCACTGAACTATTCTTGAAACTGTGCTGTTGGTTTGAATTTTTTTAAATAACAACTTGAAAAAAAAATGGTTTTCTTCAAATGAAGCAAGCCTGTATTAACATCAAATAACTCTCCTTCCCACCAACAAATTATGCGTTGCCTAAAAATTAAAAAAAAAAAAAATCTGCTCTCGTGTAAACAAACCATCCTGGTCCTCTGGCCATTCCCTGCGAAAGAGCAGCTGAGCAGGATATTTTTCTGTTTGACCGTAATCAAGAAAGACTGAGCACAAACAAAAAAAAAATCATACAAAAACACTCATGTATGGGGATCAAAAGAATCATTTCTTGTCAAAAAGAAAAAAAAACAACCAAAAAACCCCTAACTCAAAGGGAAGTTAACTGCTCAGCCTCTTTGAGTACCACACAGAAGGAGAAGCAAAGGGCATCGTTCAATCAGAATGCCTGGAAATGATATCCTCATATTGCCTTTCTGACACCAGACTGAGACTTATGAAACAGATAGCATGTAAAGGGAAACCACATTTTAACCACCGAGACTCACTGAGGAATGTTATACATGAGAGAAACTTTTTTTTTTTTTAATTTTTAAAACTTAAAGAACAGATTGGACATTATATTGAAAAGCAACATACATATTGGGGCTGGGTCAAAGCAGCAACTCTTCTCATAAGCATAGTCCATGAAAACTGTAGTTTTGGGTCAGCAAATGATAACTGCAAGCAGTTTCTCCCCCTTATATCCCTTAATTATGTCCAAATAAGAATTTTATAGTGAAAATAAAGCCTCCCATAAGAACATGAACAGTCAACAAAACTCAAACTTCAAATAAAACAAAATGTTAAAAAAAGTATGTGTCTTGAAAAAAACAAAACTTTCCCCAAACATTACTGAAAACTTACCTTCTGGGGCGGGAAAAACTTCAGCTATTGAGCCTAAAATGGTTAAAGCTGAAAATCTAGTTGGGTAGGAAGAGCCAGGAAACAATGCTTCAAAAAGACTGTTGCAAATGGATGACATGAAATTCTAAAAAAAAATTACAATAAGTATAATTGAGTTAATTCACAATAGGTTATCTTCAAAGTATCACCTTTAAGGGGGGGGGGGTTCTTTTAATTGAGAGAAAATACTTTTTAAAACAATACTCCTTAACTTCCCTTGACAATTCCAATTGGCACCCTTGACCGTGACCTACATAATGACTTTAAAAAAACCCTTCTTTGTACAGGTCCTATTGCACACCACACAAGAAAAAAACATATTTTTAGTGAAAACAGATCTGCTCAGTCTTGACTTGTGTAAAAGTTATATGAATATTGATTTTCTTCATCAGGGACATTCGGGCATCAAAGATACATATACTTTTTAAATCTTAAAATGACCAAAGATCCAATATATACTGCCTGATAAATTTGGAAAATGTAATACTTTATAAATTTGGCTATAATGACATAATTCATAAAAAAAGCCCAACTATTCCATTGTCTTCTATCTGCTCCTTTGAGATTCCTGCTCTACCATTCTGCTTGATAAAAAAATGAAAACTTTTAGTAAGATGCAACTTTTAAAAAAATCCAAAGTGGGAAATAACTTTACCCATGATAAAGTCTTCTTCCTCTAATTAAAAAATTATTATTATTATTGTTATTTTCATTTTTATTTCTGTGTAATGTCAAGAGAAAAATTATAAGGAAAAGTTGTAATTCTCAAGCATCTCCTGTACTGCTATGCCCTGAAGACATGTGTTTGTAACTGAGCAACATAAAAGCAGCCCTCATCCCGAATGACTATACAGGATCCCTGCATTCATTTCTTTGGTCAAGGACATACAGCTTTGGGAACTTATACGGTAGGCCCTTACAGGCCCTAAGTAAGGGTTTATTAGTTTGTTAACTCTGTTGGGTTTCAAAAGAATAGGGTAGTTATTGAAAATGTCCTAATTAAATTAGTTTTCATTACAAATGAGTAGTCTAATACTTACATTGAAGGGCAATTAGCTCATCCTTGAGGAATGGCCTTATGCTAATTGTAGTGTGAGTTACAGATAACAGTTCTTTCTCTCAACCAGACTGGATGGAACCACAATGGAGGCAGGACATAGCACATTTACAGCCCTAGTACTCACTACACTGCCCTACACACACAGAAGGGGCTCAATGTATGCTCGGGTCGCTTTTAATGGCTCCTCATGAGGCTTCCTAATACTTTGGCTTAGCATTCAAATCCCTCTACTACCCACCCCCAATTTGATTTTCTAACTCATTCCCCATTACCCACCTCCTCTATTCCCCCAAGTATCACACGTCATTCACACCAGTGAATTCACCAATCTCCAAATTCTCCCTGTACTTTCTTACTTCCAGGCCTTCACTCAAGCTGGTACTCAGGAAGAAGCTATTCCAATTTTGGAGTCAAGGGCAGGCCTGGAGCCACCACTAACCAGCTGAGAGAGAGATTACGTAATCTTTCCAGACTTCAGCGTTCTCACTGCTGAGTGGGAATAATCACGCCTCTCTCACAGCCTTGTTATGAAAGGTTCAATGAGAACATGGATATAAAAGCATTTTGTAAATCTAAAAGTACTCTAGCTATTAATATCAGTTATTTAGGTATGAAACAGTCTCCTTCCCTAGGCTTCAAAAGACATCTCTCCCCACTAACAGCCTCCTCTTCTTGCACGTAGTCTGTTGACTGGCACTGAGCATACCACACAGTTATGATACGTTGATAATATCGTGCCCAAGTTGCAACCTCCAAAAGCCACATGTGGCTACACCTGGGAGAAACTATCGGATCCATGAGATTGACTCAATAGATTAAGACTCTAAAAGACCAGTTTTCAAAAAAATAAAAATAAAACAATAAATAAAATAAATAAAAGGCCAGTTTTCTAAAAATATATATCCGCAAGCACAAACTAAAGAAACCATCCATAGATCCATGAAAATTCAGACTGTCAATCCACAAAACAGGTTTTGCGTTTCTAAGTACCCAATTCAGAGACAAGATCATTTTACCTCTTGCAAAAAAGAAGTAAAAGAGATCTGTTTTCTTAGATCATCTAATAATGATCTAAGAAAGGCCAAAAAATAACTGTTCCATGTCCACAGTAAGTGCTGAATATATATTCTAATCAATTTTAATGACTCCCAGCAAGGCTTTTTAGAGTGATTTAGAGTTTATAAAGAGCTTTCTCATGTAATCCTCAAAACTAACTTTTTCATTACTAATCCCGCGTAGAGTTGAATAGACTCATAAAGTAAGCCAATGAGTCAGTGGCAGAATTTAAGGACATATTAGGCAGAATATTTCCTTAAAGTCTAGGTTGTGACTTTTCAATCTTCGTTGTTGGCATTTTACAAAGATGAAGCTGATTTCAGCCTTTGTATAAGAATATAATTTTCTAGGTAGCGTTTTACCTTTCAGATGTAAAATTAAAAACTAAGGACCATCCATACTAATGCTTAGAGTAGATATTGAGGCCACCTCAAGAGAAGTACAAAGCACCAGGAGCAATATGTAAAACCCAGCTCGAAGGAAAAAAATCACAGAAACACTGCCCACCAAGAGACTTGCATTTATTTCCCTTTAATGCTTATTCATAATTGTTTTAGGTTTCTTAAAATTCCATACGTCTAAAAATACATCACCTACCTTATATTGCTGTAAAGAAACAGATGGGTGTTGTTTGGTTAACTCATTCTCTGGTTCGTGCTTGGATTTACTTTGCTCCAGTTTATAAAGTACCTGAGAACTTTCCTGTATCCTGCAAAACAACTTTTAAGAAGAAGAAAAATGAAGCTATGTGAACCACGTTAACCATAAATGTCAGCCTACAAGGCAAAGGAACAACTTTCTCAATTCTTTAGGTTAAAACTTCAGGCAAAAAGAGTACTGGTTTAAACTCTTAACATTTCCAGTGTTTATTTTTGACTATAAAACTAACATTTATATTTTTAAAACCACAACCAAAATATTACTGCAAACCAGAATACAAGTCATTAAACCACAGTGCTACTTCCTTTAGGTCAGCATGACCCTAAAGATGATATACTCACTGCTATACTGTACCAATTCCTCACCCCATAAATGTGTCATGTGATTAATGCAAGTTGAATTGTTCAATAATGACCATTTTGTAAGGCACTTCAAGAAACTATAAAAATACAAGAGCATCCATCCTTCGTCCTCTTAACAAGTTTTCTTAAAATAACTTACACCCTGAAAACCCATCACTAGATTATTTTTTCCTTTCAATAAAAAAAGAGCTCCAGTTTGATTTATTACACCAAAATAAAAGGACTTTTCACTCTGGACTTTAATGCCCAATGTAAACTTTATGGAATCATGGAACAGTTCACAGAAGGGCCATGAAGAAATGTGGTAGTCCAAGCCCAGGACCATTATTCTCATGCTTTCTCAAAACCCAGACTCTTTTCATAAATGGTTTCCAGAGCAAAATTCACCACTTTGCTTTACTTTCTGATGAGAAATGCTACCTTTTTAAGAAGAGAACAGATCTGTTGCCGCACCCCTGGAGACTGACTATTAAGATTGTATGTGATAAAGAATTGAATCCACTGCATTTCTTCTGTGGAAACGATTTCTGTGCTTCGATTACTTTCGCAAAGCAAGCCTAATGTATCTATCCGCACCTAAAACACATCAAGCAATAAAATATTAATTTTTCAGTGAAGTGAGGGAAGCCTACACCACTTGACATGTTTTATTATTTGCATAGGCTACCAAAGGGGAAACAACAGTAAACCTCCGTTTACCCACATGCACCTCATAAAGTTCCCTTATCCCAAAGACCCTGTGGTTATTCCCTATACAATTATTTTATTAATGTGGAGATAAAAGTTAACAACCTTAAAGACTCTTTAGTCCACAGCAATGCTCAACTTCATTCTTTTTTCCCTTTTTTCTCAGTGACACTTTACCCCAGGACCTCATCACCTCACTCTTAGAGCACCGTCATGCACATCTAACTGGTCTCCCATTAGGCAAAGTAATCTCTGTTTCCATTACTATCACTTCCTTACTGAAGGCAGAGTGCCCCTGGTTCCCAGTTAGCAACAGAATGAAATCTGGTCCTCAGCCCAGCATTGGAGTCTTCCCTAAAATGGACAAAACACTCCACTCCAGCCAAACAATGTCCTTAACCATCCTCCAGACCTTGTTTATTTGTGTCCTTCCATTTTCTGTGCTGCCCCAATGCTTCCTCTCCTCTAATCACATTTATCACTTTCCTACTCAACCACCACTATGCTGATCAGTCTCTTCTGAGCTTCCCAAGTCCTCACGCAGAAAGGCACACTTCTATCTATATTGTCTTCTAAGCGTTTCCAGTTGTAGTATGTAGATTTTTTTATCCCCTCAAATAAACTTAAAGAGCCTGAATACAAGGTCTACCCTTTTCCTTTTCTATTCATCCTCCTTATAAACCCCCTTCAAACAGTGCTGGGCCTCTACATTGGACTGTAAAATGAATAGATAAATCAAGGATCTACTGCACATATGAATTCCCTGCTATTTTGTGTACTTACTTGGCAGTGTTGATGAATTAAGCCTTGCTTTATTCTTGCACTGGACACAAGACTCCGCCAGGCATCAGTTGCAGACTGAAGATGGCCATGAGCTCTAGCTGTTCGCAGACATGCCATCAAAGCTCCCAGAGCCCCTCTACTATTATAAGACCCTAAGGATGGAAAAGACTGCTCTTATCTCTAAAGCACAATAACAAAGACCACGCACTACTAAGCTATGTAACAAATACCACAATTTTCATGTTTAATATATTTCAAGATATAGAAATAATTTTAAAGAAAATTCTAACAGTTAAAGTTCCTATTATAAAACAATCATTATTCAAAAGATTTAATAGATCTTGTGTCAATAATTTCAAGTAAGCATAATCCCTTTATCATTAACTTAAAGAAATAATAATATTTGGCTAATAGTTTTCCTTTTTCCTTGACAAAAACAAATCAGGAATTGAATCAGGGAAAAAAAAATCAGGTGGAGAAATATTTAAAACAATAAACTAAAATGACTTTCAACAAAAACAGGAAAAATACTCCAGTGGTTAAAGACCACTATTTCTCTAAAGATAAACACTTAACCTCTCTACACATTTTCAACTTACTGCTTCTCCCTAGTAAAGAAGATAAAAGGATCACAAAGAACATGATTCTTTCAGTGGCTAGGACACCAGCCATTACTGAGGGGACAGAGTGGCTGGCTCACAGGGCACCGCGCTATAAAACTTAAGAGTGCCTCACATTTCAGAACAGACTCATGAATCCTGAACTTCAGACGGCTTCTCAAAAGGCAAGATCAATTATTTCAAATAATAAATAATGGCTCGTTTTTTGTATAGGAGTGAATCAAATTTTTCAGCTATCTCATGGTTACTCTTTAAAGTAATGAACGTTTTTAACTATTTCAGTTGGAAATATTCTTAAAATGTGATGGAGGGTACTATATTCCTGATTTGTTAAACAGAATGTAATAATTTTAATATTTGCATGATGAGTCAGGATAATAATCTTATACATTACTGAATTATGCTTTCATGCAGTGATTCCTTCAGGGTTACTGAGCTTCAGTGGAATGTTTACCCCTATTCTAAATGACTACAGCGAACTGATTTTCTTCCCCAGAGACAAAAACTTGCTACTGCCAATTTACCTGTCTTTAACCTTGCCTAAAACAGTTTTTAACCACTGTTTCAATCGCTTCAATACAAGTTATATAAAACACATCAACTTTTACTTCAGTCTGACAGCCAAATAACAAATAAGAACTTGATAAAATAATTAAAACCTAGTACAACAGTCTCCCGGTATCCATGGTTTCACTTTCCCAGTTTCAGTTACCTGAAAACATTAAATGGAAAATTCCAGAAATAAACAATTCACAAGTTTTAAGTTATGCACCATTTTGAGTAGCGTGACGAAATCTCTCACCATCCCACTCTGTCCTGCCTGGAACATGACATCCCTTGTCCAGCATCTCCACACCGTAGATGCTCCTACACGTTCCTCACCCATTAGTCACTTAGCAGCTTTGGTTATCAGATTTGGTGTCATGGTATCACAGTGCTTGTGTTCAGGTAACACTTATTTTACTTAATCATGGCCCCAAAGTGCAAGAGTAGTGATGATGCTGGCAATTTGGATATGCCAAAGAGAAGCAGTAAAGTGCTTCCTTTAAGTGAAAAGGTGAAAAGTTCTCAACTTAATATGGAAAGAAAACACTAATCACATGCTGAGGTTACTAAGATCTACAGTAAAAACAACTCTTCTAGCCATGAAATTGCCTAATTTATAAATTAAACTTTATCATAGGTATCTATGCATAGGTAGTATTTATAGGGTTTGGCACCATCCACAGCTTCAAGTATCTACTGGGGGTCTTTGAACGTATCCCTCGCAGATAAGGGGGGAACTACTGTAAAAGAAACCTCATAATCATAACTAGAATCAATCCTTAACTTGTAGAAATGACTTCAGCCAAAAAAATCCTATTTAGCTATGTACAGGAACATTTGTTTCAATCATTAATATACTCCTTTACTATTTATAGAAGTGGTAATATTTAAATTTGAATATAGTCAACATCTGCCTGGATAACTACACTTAAGCATCCTAACTAGAAATTACTAAAACAAAAATTCATTTTCTTACCAGTTTTAGCATCAGCAGAAGTCTGAAGAATCTTTACCATGTAGCTTAAACTTTCAGGGTTGCAATTTAATAATTTTGGCAAGTAATAATCAATCACATAAGATTTTTGATCCAGATTTCCTTCACACAGTATGTAAAGGAGAGGAGAAACCCAAGTCTCATGCCATTTGTCAATCCAAGTACTGTCCACAGCCTGAGATTTCAAATGACTCTTATGATTTTTAAACATGGTTTCCAAGAGATCACTTGCATAAGGTACCAGGGACTGGTCCCCCATCACCTCTAAGATTTGAGATGGAATAGTTTTAGCTAATGCCAAAATATGTTCAACTCCGATACAATCTACTACACAACCAAGGCATATGTATTTTCCTTTAATATGCCATTCCAATCGCAGAAGACTCTCCGTCAATTCAAAAATGAAACCATCAGCAGCCAAATCTGACTCTTCGAAGCCGGACTTTCCTACAGTGAGCTGGTGCATTTGGAGAATATTTCTGAATATGATTTTGGTTTGGTGTCTCAAAGCGTCCAATGGATGTTCCCAGTGGGTATAGACATATTCCAAAAGTCTCCTAACTATGCTTGAATTCCCATTCAGACTGTCCTTTAGGCTTGGAGAACTTGATTCAAGGACATGTATGGCTGAATTAGTCCAAGATGCCAAAATTCTAGACAGAAACATTTCCAGTGTTGATTCCTTGATCCTGAAGAAAAATGAGCCATGTTATTATAAAGTAACTAGTACAAGAAATTTCATTTTATAATTGTTTTAAACTTTAAAAATATAAGATACAAAGAATGATCAGAAAATTCAATCATTATTAAATTACAACAAAAAAATTACAAACAAGGCCAAAACAGATCTCAAATTTGTATATGAATCTATTCATCTTATAATCCAAAAAGGGATACGAGGAAACTTTTGGGGTGATGGAAATGTGCATTATTTTGATTGTGATGATGGTTTCAAAGGTATTTTAAAACATACTGAGGGGTTAGGGTTGGAGAAAACCCTGTAAATTATATCTCAATTAATCTGTATAAAATAACACAATGAAGAATAAATTTTAAAGTATGCACAATTTTAAAACATGTACAATTTAAAAATATATATAAACTGAAAACACATAAAATTTATTTTAGAACATGGTAGTTTTCTTCCTTTATCTACATGTTTTTTATTATCAAGCTGTATCTATGGTTTGACATTTTAAGCACATGATCACTTTCAGGCATTATGGCAAAAACACCAAAAAAACACAAAATACAATCCAATGACGTCAAAAGGCCTGGTTATAATTCTGGCTCGGGTGTGTATTAGCAAAATGCTCTTAGGTTGAAGCATTTACTTTTGTAAGTTTCACTTTACTCATTCAACAAATTAGATTTCTTATTCTATCTATCAGACATGTGAGGATGACAATGAATTATCTATGATGAAGTTGTTCATAAACTCTAACGCACTACATATACAGAATTTTTTATAGTTTTTTTTAAATGCTAGCATCAGAAACTGAATGTTAAAATTAATTTTAGCAATGTTCACCACAGGTTAACCTGCACCAATAATTTCTGTAAGTTTCTCCCATCATTCCATTCTTTCTTGTTCTACTTTCACACTCACTTTATTCCCTGCACCTATCTTCCTTTTAATTTAGGATTATCCTGACCACTTTTCATTGAATTACTAAATACGCTGGCTCCATTGTCATCTTTTAATTATCTGACAAGGAAAACAAAATATGAGACGACAGCATCAAAACTCACTGTGAACTCAAGGTGAACAAAACATGCACAGTATCCAAGAGCAGGGCCTCCCCACTTGGGCCCATCCTCCCGTTCTGCCAGTCCAACATGGTGAGGGTCCCCTGACACAGGAATAAGAGTGCCGACTCAGAGACATCCACACAACAGAGGCTCCTACAGCTGTTCAGAAACCACTCGGGGACGCTGGTGCAGTCCACGGAACGGAGAAGCAAACTACTAATCTGAAAAATATAACACAGCTAGTGCATCTAAAGCCTCGAAAACTTTTCAGAGATATTTCAAAATATAAGTCCAAAATTCTCTTTCTCCTGAAACACCCTAGGAAAAATGACTGAGCCTAAAGGAAAAGCCACGAGTGTTAAAATTATTATAACAAAAGGGGAAAAATTGAGGCGAAGTACATGAACCGTGTTGCTGGTTTGAATGAACTGATAGAGCACAATACATCGCCACCTGCAGGTGGATGAGCTTAACTAATGCTTTTAAGAGGTGACTTAGAAATAAAAACTTTTCATTTTTATCCAGCGATAATCACTTTGTGTGATGTCAGAGAATGGCATGCATCTATTTTTGCATAAAGTCAAGCAAAGAGCTAAAATAAGTTTCTAGATAATACAGTAAGGAAAAAGAACTGCTCACCTGAAATTGATATAGAAAAAAAATTAAGTAAATAAAAATAAAAATTAAAAAAAAGAACTGCTAGTAGTAAATACAGGGATTGTGGCCCAAAACATACTTTCCATATAATCAAATTCGCTGAACAATTGAGTCTAGCATGCTTCCTGTCTAAAGTACAATACTTGGGTTATTCTTAAAAAATAGTTATCAAAAAGTTATTACTGTATGTGTCTGTATGTTAATCTCTGCATAATTTTAATATTACAAATATCTTTTATTATACTGAGAGATGGAACTGAACACATAGCACTAGAGAAAAGCTAGAAGGGTATACACCAAAAAATGTTGACAATGATTATCTCTGGGAGATGGATTTATAGGTAACTGTTGTCTTCTTTCCGCTTTATTTGTATTTTGGGAACTGTCTTGTTATACATAAAAGAGAAAGGTCATCAGAAAGATTAAGACTATGTAAAAAAGTATTTTTAAATTCACTTTCTTTAAAAATACTTTTAAAACACTTGTCAAACTACCAATAACGTGCAATTCTAAAAAGGAGATGCACTCACCAAATCGGGAATCTTTTCCTCTGGATGAAACATAGCTTTAATAAAAAGAATAACAGCTAATCCAGATGTACTCTGAATTGTTTGTAAGAGGTCATCTATTTGGCAAAAAAACAGAGTGCATGTATTAAATGACGACAGATATTCTAGGACAGAGGAAAAGAACAGGGTCAGACAGCTCTGGTGCAATTTCTAGCTTGACCGCTTCCTAGGTGAGTAGGCCTTGGGCAAGTTATTTAACCTCCCAGGGACTCAGCTTTCTCTTCTGTAAAATGGGAAAATAAAACTGCTATCTTACACAGTTGCGAGGCTTAAGTGAATAATGGACATAAAGGCCTTTATGCCCAGCACGTAAATGCTCAATAAATGTGATTCCTTCCTGCTGTCTCCTCCAACATCCACTCTCTCTTCCTTTCAATCCACAGCCTCCCAGCATATCAAGCAGCCACATCGCCTGTCCTCTCCCCTCCACTGATGCCTCTGCATCCCAGCCCCCGACATACATCACTTTTTCTTAAAGTGATTTCAGGGCTTGTGTAAAGAGCCTACAGCAGTGCTAATTACAAACTCTGCTATTGTTGGCACTGTACCCAGACAATCTTGATTGGCCATCTTCTTTTTGTTTTCTACTAGCCTCTGGTTTGTCAGAAAGTACACAAAATAATATGGTGATTGGCTTAACCTGTTGTAAGAATTACAAATACGAGTACAGTAAGTCCCCCACTTACAAACATTCGAGTTGCAAACTTTTCACAGATACGAATGGACCTTGCATTACGAACATTCGTAGATGCGAACAAATCATGGAAGTAGCTCACGTGTCTGCCGGACATTGTCACAGTTGTGCTGCTGTGTGCTTACTGTACAGT
>NW_017731468.1:622957-628081 GCF_001890085.2 Hipposideros armiger | reverse complement strand
CGGGCATCGGGAGGCCACTATGGCACGGGGCAAGCACTATGGGCAGTCTATCTGAAGTGTACCTGGCGTATAAGACGACCCCCACTTGGAGGCATATTTTTCAGGGCCAAAAAATCGTCTTATATGCCGGCAAATACGGTAGACTAAAAAGGACAGAATCTACATTTAGGAGATGAGCAGAGAAAGAAGAACCTACAAGGAGAAAGAGAAGGAGCTCCTTCCTGGTGAGGCAGGAGGAGACACTGGATTAAAGGTGGCACACAGATATCACTTCTACTCTCCCCAGAATTTCCCTAAACCACAACCAAGGGATTTAAAACGTAAAAAGATAAATGAGTACATACACAAGGATAACAAACAGACAGTGAGACAATAAAATTATAGAAGCTACAAAGCAGATGGATGAATGACAGCTGACTTAGCATAATCAAGAAAGGCGACTACCAAGCCACAGAACAAGCCTGGAAGCAACCTGATGTGCAGACCCAAAAGGCTAAGGGATGTGGGCACCAGATACTCCTTGATGTGGAGGTGAAGGTAGGGCTGAAAACAGGAAGACTGGCTACCAGTCTGTTAAAAAAAATTAAAACTCTGGATCGTAACTCCAAGCCAGCAATCAACTGGTTTACCTCTAAAGAAGGTAAAACAGCAGGTGTCTGGACAGGAAGACAGCTCACACAGATAAGGCAGCAATACTTTATTGCAAACAGGAGAATTAGGTAAATATATGCAAAATGAATGCTAAGTGCCAAAACTTCAGCTTTCTTATCTCTCACGCAGCAATCAGAATATTAAGCCAATGGTTTGGAAGATACTTCCATGGTGAATCTACTACCCATGCAAAAAGACCTAAAGATATTGATATTGACATCAGGAGTTCCCCAAAGTCAGAGCCCAGCTAGACTAGCTTACAATAAAACCTGCAACTAACGACACCCATATGCACAGAGATTCAAATCAACTCTCAGTGCACCATTCTTAAATATGAGTGCTCTGCTCGGACAAAGATTACCGGACTCCTGAAGAGAGCTTCTAGCAATAAATACAGCGACCAAAATCAGCAAACAGAAAAAAAGCAACATGGAAGAAATAGAGGCTATGTAAAGATTTTAAAAACTTAAAACAAACAAACAAACAAACAAAAACTACCATTAATATGCTCAGGAGATAATAGAGCATACTTCATCCATGAAATAAGAACAGGATGCTATGAAAAAGGAACACTCAGGTAGAGGAAAAAGCTCTTCCTTTTGTCATTTGTTCTCATAATAATTTATTTGCTTTTTTTAAATTAAATATTGAGTCTCCAAAAAAATAAATTTAAATAATCAGGTCCACCATTAATGGAGAGGGATAGAAAGGGGCACTTTCTAAAAGTTTTTAAAAGTTTCTTTTGTACAAAAACAATGCATAACTGCAAGTATGCACACACACAGGCACAAGCATGCAAACATATAAAACTTGCCTATTTTCTTCCGAGATTTCAATTAAACTCTTCTGCAAAAAATGAAGCACTGAAACAAAAAGAATGACAAATCAGAATGTAAAAAACTGTGAAATTTAACTTCAGCACAAGAAAATATTTTAAATCACTCATATAGAAGTAGAAATTTAAAAGAAAGGAGCATGATGTACCTTACTTATTTACAGTACTTTACCCACTGCCAAGAAACTTAAAAGAACCAGTTCCAAAATGACTCACACAAGCAGTCACCTCTCAAAATAAAACAAAAGTAATAGGACTTACCATTTTTAAGAAGATTATTAACACTTGTTATACCTGTGGGGGGGGAAAATTAACACTGGTAAGGACTTTCAGGACCAAAATTAGCATCATTACAATGATGTAATGACTGGTGTTAGCCAGAAAACGTAGTAGAAAAGAGCTGGCTCAGGGCCGGCTGAGTGGCTCAGTTGGTTAAGAGCTCGCTCAAGAGTTTGAGCTCTGAGCAACAGCGGTTCGAGTCAGCCCGAGCTGAGCAGCCGNCAGTGGTGATGTGGAGGGGACTGCTAGGAAGCGCAAAGCAATAACCATGGAAACAAAAGTGAAAATAATTGAGAGATTGGACAGAGGTGAAAAGATGGTAGACGTGGCTCGTTCTTATATCACGAATCGTTCAACCACTGGCTTTACATTGTATATTTGTGTCAAAGGTGTATAAGACTCACTTTGTCGGATTTATGAACAAATCTGACTTAACGAACGTTCTCCCGGAACAGAACTCGTTTGTAAGTTGGGGACTTACTGTAGTTTAGTCTTGTCCATTTTTCTAAAAATTAGGTATGTCTTTAAGTGTCTTTTAATCTACATGTGCCCTCACTGTCCCTTTCTTTTCGTTACAATTTCTGTGTCGAAAACTCTGGCCTCTGTAGAGTTTCCCACAATCTGAATGTTGCATTTGTTTACTCTCAGTGCAGCTCAACATGTTCCTCTGTCCTCTGTAATTCCTGCACATTGGCGGGTGACCTAGAGATGGAATCAGTCTCAAATTAATCCCTTTGGGAAGACTATAGATGGTAAAAGCAAGACTCTAAGGGGTACATGTCTGGTTGTCTGTTTCTGTAATGTTAGCAGCTGTTGATGCCTAATGCCTCCATCAGTTCCTTGGGGGTTACTAAATATGGATATTCAAATTCTATCATTTCATTTTAATTCACTAGTTGAAATACTTTTATAAAGAGACATTTCCACTCATTAAATTTGGCTTCCCAGTAGTACAGTTCATGTGGACAGAAGCAACATATGAGCTATACGGAGGAATAACGACCAGCCCCACAATGACTACTGTCATCATTTGAAGAGAATACCTGCTGCTAAGAAGAAATGTATGGGTTACACTAACATTTCCAGATCTTTCCTCAAATTTGGAAATTTCCTCTTTAGAATTTTCTTTTGCTACTTAAAGTCTATGGCCTTTCAACACTAAGATTATTAGGTTTTCTTCTTTGTATACAATACACACACACACACACACACACACACGTTTAGAAAAGACTTCATCATTATCCCTTGCTGAATTGATACATTTGAAAGAAAAAGCGTTAAAACCTTTTAATCCAGTGCTTTTCCCCACATTGAAGGTTTAGGGGAGGAAAAGTTCTATATCTCAGTTAAGTATTGTATATTTCATACCATTATTAGCAAAAGCTGAGTGACAATTATAATCATCATTTGTATGTTTTTACACTTACCATCACTTAAAAACTTGGTGAAAATACTCAGCAATCCACACATACTCTGCCATGTGGGAGAACCAGAAATCTTCAAATGAATTCTCTGGAGGCCTTGTGCTTTCTGTACTAACATCACTGAAACTCGAATGCCTACCAACAAGTCATTCATCAACTGTGTTTGAACAATATGATTTCCAGCAAATTTTCTACAACAAAGAAAAAAAGGCATTACAAAAGTCAAATAAAAATGTCACCATTTCTATCCCTCTCCAAAATAACACATTCCCCAATAAATGGCCAAAATCAGTTTTAGATTACAGTAGACATTTATGCATCTCTCTTCTATTCCCACGAACATTCCAATTATGTAGACATTTATTGGAAAGTTTCAATATTCTTAACTTACCTTCGCATTTCCCTCTTTCTCGGCCAATGGCTACCCTTACTTCTCTTTTTTGGAGTAAAAATAACAAATCAAGAATGAATGACACAATTTATAAACTTGAACACTTCCTCAACCTTGATACACTTTCTTCACTTGGCTTCCAAGGTGCCAGGCTCTCCTAGATTTTCTCCTACTTCATCGTTGCTTCTTCTTAGACACCTTGGCTAGTTCACCCTCTTCTCCCTGATCTCTTTATGTTAGAGCTCTCTATGGCTCAGTCCTCTTTTGTCTACCTAATTCCTTTCCTTGATGCTGATCATATCTAGCTCATAAGCTTTAAATTATAATGTATATGCTGACAATTCCCAAATTTTATATGCAGCCCAGACCGCTCTAATTCCAGGCTTGTATATGCAACTTCCTACTCAATATCTTCACTTGGATGTCTAACAGAAATCTCAAACTACATGAACTTATCTTCAACTCCAAACTTGCACCACCTGCTATGATCTCTACCCTACAAAAACTTTATCATCATCCTTGATTCCTCCTCTCCTTATCCCGTATTGTTGGTTTTCCTTAAAAACATATCCAGAATTAGAACACCTACACTGCTACGCCTGGCCTGAACCACTCTTATCTCTCCCTTGGATTACTACCATAGCCTCCTAACTGGTCTCCTAGACTCTATTTTTGCTCTTTTCAGTCTATTCTCAACATAGCAGGACACAGAATGTTATATTTAAATGTAAATCAGAGAAAACAGTTTGGGGAATCCTCAAAAAGTTAAACATAGAATTACCATATGATCTAGCATTTTACTCCTAGGTATATGACCAAAAGAATTGAAAATAGGGACTCAAACAGATCCTTGTTTACTAATGTTCATAGCAGTATTATTCACATCAGCCAAAAGGTAGAAACAACCCAAATATTCATTGATAGATGAATGAATAAACAAATTAGGGTATATACATACAATGGAATATTATTCAGCCATAAAAAGGAGTGAAATTCTTATACATGTTACAACATGCATTAATGTTTGAAATGTTATAAGTGAAATAAACCAGACACAAAAGGATAAATACTATATTCCACTTATTTGAGGTCTCTAGAATACGTAAATTCAAAGAGACAGAAAGTAGAATAGAGGTTACCAGGGGTTGTGAAGAGAGATACAAAGACAGTGAATTTTCTTTTGGACACACTGAATTTGAGGCACCTGTAAAACATCCAAGTTAAGATGTCCAGGAAGCAACTGACTATATAAATCTACCACTCAAGGAAGAGATCTAAGTTGGAGTCATAAATCGGGAATCCTAAGTACAGAGGTGTGGATGATATTAAGCAACTGGAACAAATACCGTATTTGCTGGCGTATAAGACGACTGGGCGTATAAGACGACCCCCTAACATTTCCACTCAAAATACAGAGTTTGTTATATACTCACCGTATAAGACTACCCCCTCTTCCGCACACCTTCCACACACCAAATGAAAGGTAAAACAATATCAGATTTGATTTCAACATTTTAATTTATATTCAAATGCTTATGACATGC
>NW_017731468.1:618576-620797 GCF_001890085.2 Hipposideros armiger | reverse complement strand
CGGTTCGAGTCAGCCCGAGCTGAGCAGCCGTGAGCTGCCAACAGGTGGCGGGATGGCTCAGCTAAAAAAAAAAAAAAAAAAAGAAAAGAGCTGGCTTACCCAAGTTAAAGTTCTCTAGACAGGAAGATATATTGTCAATCACTTTCCTATAAGAGTATAGATCAGTGGTGTTTAATTCTTCCTGAAGACGAGAAGTAAAACTTTGTATGGCCTCAGTCAGAAAAAAATCGGGTAGGCAATTTAGTGAGCTAGAAAAAGAACCAAATATTACAAGTCTGACAACCTTGTAATACACTATATGTGGGGAGAGGGGAATCATCACAAATGAAGACATACTGAACTAGACCTTCACAATACAGACAGAAAATAACTTCAGAGTATCTCAACAGAGTAGTCAGGGTGACAGTACCAAAACACCGTGCTATTCCTCTGCTTAAAACTAACCAACAACGTCCCTCTCAGTCAAAGTGCTTACAATGACTTACAAGATCCTGCGCAATCTGGCCCCACCATTTGGCTCTCTGACCTCAGCTTCGTTCACTCAGCTCTAGCTACCCGGCCTTACTCTGTTCTAACAACATACCAAAGCCTCTGCTGTCTCTATTTGCTCCACCTGGATTACCTTCCCCTCAAATATACCCAATAATCATCCCCTCACCTTTTTTGGGTCAATCTCAAATATCATCCTATCAATGACATTTGACACTTCATCTGAAGTGACCCCTATATTTTAAACTGTAACCCTTACCCCATCCTTGGGTCTCCCTTGCCCCCGTCTCTGCTTTACTTTTCTCCGTTAGCACTCATACCATCTAATCCCATGTATTTTGCTTATTTATTTTGTGTATTTTCTATCTTCCCCTCCACTCTAGACTTTTATCCACTGTATCCCCAATGCCTAGAAGAATATTTGACACATAATAGGAGGTATATAAAAATTTATTAAATGAATGAATTAAATTCAATTTTTACTTCAATTAATCTAAACCAAAACCAGTAGGCATTTTTTTTTAACTAAACAGTTCTAACATTTTTCTGGAAGAATAAAAAATAAAAAATAGAAATATTCTGAAAAAGAAGAGTCACTACAGGGATGACTTGCTCTAGCATATAATTAAACCCCAAAATTATCAAACTATAGTGAATAAAAGTGTAGTGTTGGTGTATAAACAAATACTCCCAACTCTAAAACCAAACCAGAAAAAGAATTTTAAATATTGGTTACTTCTGATCAAACTGAACATTTATAATGCCCAACTTCCCTCCCCTTTTTTTCTTACCTTGCCAAGACTTTCTTCAAGGGATTCTTTAGACTCAAAGAAAGATAAATGCCTGCTAAAATTTCCAAGCAACTTCTAATGGTAGGATCGCATGTGCCATTTTTATCTGCTTTCTCCAGTAAAGGTACAATCTATAATCCAAAAAATTCAAAGTCATAGTACTTTTTTCTAATATCAAGTATAGCAAAGTAACATGGATTTGAATACTCTTTTAATTCTCAATTACAATGTGAAATATTTTCCACACTGCACTGTTAATGATACTGATTTAAACACCTATTTCAGTATTTATTAACCTTTTCTTTTTTTTAAAAGATTTTATTGGGGAATTGGGGGAGGGGAACAGATAAGTTGCTGTCCTTTTGTTCTTCAGTCTTGTTGTGGAGTACGTCGCTTCACTGGCCCATGTTGGTATTGTGATCACTGCGCTCTTCCCAGGTGAGGCAGTCGCTTGCTGGTCATTGGACAGCCGCTCACTGCGGCCACAGCACCTCATGAAAGCTCACGCCAGCTGCCCACCTGCCCCACTGCAGCCTAAGCCATTGCCAGAGACTCATGGCAGCCCAGCTCCAGGTCGAGCTGTTGTTCACCACCTTAGCTGTAGAGGGCGCAGCATCACTGGCCCTCATGTGGGATCCGAACCGGGACCCTGCTGCTCAGAGCTCGTGCTCCCAAGCCAACTCCTAACCAATGCACCGGCCCTTTATTAACCTTTTTAACACATGCTCTCAACTCCTACTTTATGCTCCAGACCCACCTTCATGAGAATTATAGAATTATTAATGGCTTAAGATACAGGAATTCTGTAGCACTACTGAAAAACCAGTAACACATTTAATTGCTTTCCAAAAAAATATTATGCAAGTTCAAATGGTAAATCCTAACATTGAAATACTAGTAAAGACAGTCTTTACTTTTTTTTTTTTTTTTTTTTTTTTTTT
>NW_017731468.1:608747-618506 GCF_001890085.2 Hipposideros armiger | reverse complement strand
CTGAGCCATCCTGCTACCTATTGGCAGCTTAGCGGCTGCTCAGCTCAGGCTGGCCTCGAACCGCTGTTGCTCAGAGCTCAAACTCTTGAGCGAGCTCTTAATTTACATTTTAAATTAACTTTTTAATGTGCTTGCTAAAGAGTTTTGAAGATTCAGATTAATAGGAATTTTTTTTTAATTTATCTCCACAAAAACAATATGTCTGATTATCTCATCCTATCTATTTACAGCTCCAATGGTGGTGGAAGCCTGAATATGGCTTCTATTGCTCCTTTGAATAAAAAGATATTATAGAACAAACAGGAAAAAAAACCCATTCTTTAATGATACATTGATATTAGATAATCGGAAGTCAAAAATTATCAGTTAATTTAAAAAGTCCCTAATAGCATGATAATCTACAAGACGCATCCATGAATGTCAATTCAGCCTTACCTGTTTAACATACGGGATTTGTGACACTCCATCGGTGAGCTGTACACAATGTAACAGCAAAGAAGCTAGATTTTTTCCTTCCACATCAGCCAAAGCTACATAACACACACACAAAAAAATTTCCTCAGTGATTTAACAATATGTGGATATGAGTTTGCCTGTTATTCATTCTACAAAGTTTAAATGTTTATAAACTCAAAAAACCAGGAAGAACTTAGTCTGAAGTCAATTTTTTTTTTAAATAGCTGAACCATCCTGCCACCTGTTGGCAGCTCAGCGGCAGCTCAGCTCAGGCCGGGACTCGAACTACTGTTGCTCAGAGCTCACACTCTTGAGCAAGCTCTTAACCAACTGAGCCACTCGGCCGGCCCCTGAAGTCAACTTTTAAGAAAACCATTTTACATCTAAAAGTCAATATAAAAGAACATGGGAAAAATAAATAGCAAGAGTTTTAATGTTAGGTGATAGGAAGTCCTAGAGATAAAAATACTGTTTGCAGCCTAGAAAAGAAACAAATAAAAGTCAGAAATCACTTACAGTTCAAAGTTTCAAGGTCCTGATGACAAATGGTCAATGCAGTAACTTGCATTTCTTTCTTTTTCTTTACAACCATTTTAAATAGAATAGTAGTCACTGCAAGAAAGAAGAGTTTAAGGCATTGTCTAATGCAGGGTTCCTGAACCGCAGCACCACTGACATTTTGGGCCAGATAATTCTTTGCTGTGGGGTGTTCTCGTCCTGTGCACAGTAGGATGTTTAACACATCCCTGGCCTCAAACCACTAGATGTCAGTAGCATCTTCCTCCCACCAAGATGTGACAACCAAAAAAACCTCTCCAGACATTGCCTAATGTTCCCTGGGGATCAAAGTTGCCATAGGTTGAGAACCACTGGTCTAAGGATTTTTGCTTTGAAAAAGGAAAACTTTTTTTAAGCTCAAGAAGAGCTCATTATTGTCTAAAGTGATTTTTACCTACTAAACCCAGTCTTTGTATTTTAAAATACAGCAAACCTTCAGGTTAGTAATAACAAAAGAAACCAGCACAGTTTTTCCAAAAATCGAGTGTCTAACCTCACTAACTTCTTAGACTGGACAGATCAGGAGGTGTCATAATACGCTGCAAAGTATTTGATAAAGGAAACTTTCGCATACTATCGTTGTGAATGTGCTTTGCGTTAACAGAGCTTTCTTTTAGCTAGCAGAGTTCGTTTAGTTAACAGTTCACAATGGACTGAACAAATGTACTCGAAAAATATACACTGATAGCACCATGCCATCTGGAGACAAGTTGCTAGGGAAATGCCACACAGGGCTCTTTTCTTGGTGCAGGTAGCACTGTCAGCAGTGTACATGATGCTTACATTAAAAGGACATAATATAGTGAATTTGTAAAAGAATTTATATGTGAATTTATAAAAGACAGAAAGCGGGAGTTCATGTTGGATAATGGAATTAGGATTTAAAAACAGCCAATGAACTGGAATAAATTTACGAAGATGAAACAGAAATAAAAGTAAAATGCTGCACTATATTAGAAAAATATAACAGAAATACAGGATGGGGGAGGGAGGTAAAGTGCGATTTGAAACAGCTCAATGTGTAAACCAACAGCACAACATGACCGCTACGAAGCCCATTAGAAGGCAGGTAGATTGAGAGAATGTACGATCCCTTGGTCATGCCACAGGTCAGGTGACACGTGGAACATCAGGTTCATTGCTCGTGGCCACATCTTAACAATCCATAATCAATGATGGAGCTTCCGAGACTCAAAGAAAGATATGCCTGCTAAAATATCCAAACAACTTCTAATAGCAGGATCGCACGTGCCATTTTTATCTGCCTTCTCCAGTAAGGGCACAATCTATAATCCAAAAAACTCAAAAGTCATAGTAATGCTTCCTCATATCAAGTATAGCAAAGTTAACATGGATTCAAATACTCTTTTAATTCTCAACCAGATTTCTGAAGGCCTAGAAAGCACTTCCTTCAGAGAACAGCTAAGCGAACTAAAGGTGTTCAGCCTGGAGAAAAGAGAATAGGACAAGTGCCTTCAATCGCTGCCGGACTGTTTTGGAGAAAAGGAAAGTAGATGTCTTTTGGTCTTGCGATCGGATTAGGAAAAAGTGCAAGCTTCAGGGAGGCAGGTTCCAGTTCAATACAAAGGAAGAACTTCACGTTCCAACTATGGAATAGACTGCCTTCTAAACAGAGAATTTTCCAACACCAGGATTATCCAAAAAGAACCCGAACAAACCCTTTTCTCCTGGACTCCTTCAATAGCCGCCTTGTTTCTGAAGAGTCCATTCTCTTCACAATCATCAAAGCAAGCTTTTAAAAACTTTAATAAAATCTAATGACTCTCAGGCTTTCCAACGACTTCCAATTGCACTTAAAATGAAATTCAAATTTCAGACTTTGGCCTTCAAGGCCCGAAATAATCTGGCCCTCACTTACTTCCTCTGCACCTCATCTCAAATCCATCGTCTCGTCATCAGCTAAGGCACTCTGCACTTCCTGATGCTCCTGTTCCCAGTAAGGGGCTTTGCACTTCCTGATACTGCTGCCTGTTAATGCTGGTTCCACAGAACCAGGCTGGCTCAAGGCTGACGCCTTCTCAGCATTCAGGTCTGTTCTAGATTATCCCCTCCTGAGAGAAGCCTTCTGCGACCACTCTACATAAAATGCCACCCCTCCTACTCACACACACACCATTTCCACAGCATTTCTTCATAGCACTTACTCCCTGAAATTACACGGCCTTGTTTATTTGTACTTTGTCTGTGTCCCCTAGTAGTAAACTCCACGAAGGTAGCAACTTCCATCTGTTTTGTCCACTGTTTTCTCAATTCCTAAAACAGTACCTGGTGCATATTTGGTGCTTAATAAATATTAGGTGAATGACATATGAATTCATTAACAAACATTTGTCAGAGATGTTCTAGAAGGGATGTATGCCTTTAATGGCAGAAAGGTGGACTTGCTGGTATCTAAAATATATTCTGTATATAAGTGACAAGCTAGTCCTCACACTGATGAACTCTGGTCCATTTGCAAAATATCAATACAGCAATGGCATGTGAAAAACCACTCAACAGAAAATGGTAATAAAAATGGACACAGCTTAAAAGGAGAGAGGGGGGGAAAAAAAACAGAAAGAAAAAACAGACACAGCTAGAACAGCACTGACAAGGGAAAGGATTTGAAAAGTGACATGATGTCTTGTTAGGGAGACCACTTCATAGTCAGTGTAGAGGCCTGACCACTGCACTGTATATCTGAAGCTGATGTTGAATAATATTGTATGTCAACTACAATTATATATACATATAGTCACAGGACGTGGATTAGAGTGTGGGAATGGAGTCAATGGAATTGTAATAGATAAGTATGATATCGGGGGTGGAAGGGCAGTAGATGGGGGAGGGGGTTGTTTCTGTGCGAAGGGTGAAAAGGAAAACCATTGCATTGTTCTGTACACCTGAAACTAAAAATAAAAAGAAATAAAAAATAAAAAACAAAAAAACAACAAAGAAAAGTGACATGATTCGATCCAGGTAATAATTGGAGATTATCACTTCCTAGGGAAGTGACCACTGTACAAAGTTTAGAAGGGACAGAGGCAGATAACGGGGAGACTCTTCTCTGTGAACGGTGAGCAAATTTGCTGCAGGGTTTAATCTTGAAAACGTCAAGCCTAGATAAAACTAAGCGCGGTGCTTATGCGTGCTCAGTGGATGCCTAAACGTTTGTCCTGACGAGGCCTCCCCAATAGGGGGAAACCCCACGCCCACCCTAAGCACTGCTGAAGTGGCCAGAAGATGCTCAGCAAATTACACTTCTCCTGGGCCCCCAAACTGCTTCCCTTTTCAACGCTGCTTCACTCTCATCCGCACCTCTCTGCCTGACTCCCCCCAAACATTCCCTGGGAAACTTCCGAACCACGTGTAGTCCGTGGAACGACAGGTGTGGGGGGGGGGGGAACCTGGCTAAAATGCTATCTCCAAGGAGACCTAAGCGACCGGAAATCTGGTTCACAAAACTAAATTCTCGCGATACTACAGGACGGGACTTGATGGGAATCACCTGGTGGCGCTGATCCAGTGGCCGAGCCGAGCGGTGCAGCCGCGCGCGGTGGAGGGTCTGGCCGGCCGGACGCCTGCGAGCCGCGCCTCGTGCCCGCGGGCGTCTGCCAAGGGCTGCAGCCGTCTAGACTAGTCCCGGAGGCTGGTATCGTTCTACGGCGTCTCGATGACTCTCAACGTGGTCTGCAATCGACTACCGGGTCGCGGGGAAGAGAGGGAGGCAAGAGGACCTGAAGGAGGAGTCATCGCGAGATTATAGCTGACACGCTCCTCCAATCGGGAGTCCGGAAAAGTGATGTCACCGGGGAACGGGTGCTCGAAAGTGGGTCTGGGCAGATTCCGACGGGAAAGAGGGCGCTGTGCCTTACCTCCAGCGCTGGGATCGGACCCCTCGGGTTGCAATCCCGCTCGCCTTACCCCCGTAGGGCGGCTTGCACGGTGGGCTCCACACCCCTGAGTGCGTGGGAAGCCCCTTTTCCTCCACGCGGGTACTCCACTCGTTTCCCACTCAGCTTGCCCAAAGCAGAGACGGGGGAGAAGATTGCCTCCGGGTCTTGAGAACCAGGAGCCTGAATACTTAAGCCAACGAGATGGGTAGGGGATAGGGCAGGCTTTGCACCGAACCCGCAGTACAAATTTTGAGGAAAAGAAGTTCTGAAGTGAACTGACGTATGCCAAAAGTGCATCGATTCATTCTGCAAATAGTTAATGAGCGCTGTTGTCGGAGCATTGTCAGGCGCTGGCCTTGAAAGTGACACCCTATTTAGGATATACATATATATTATGCAGATAATACAAATTGTCAGATGGTTCAGACCTTTAAATATAAGTAAATAAAATAAGTAGGTGCTGAACACTACCCCAGGAGGTGGGGCAGGGGTAAGATCAGAAAATAGTTGTGGATGCTTTCTTCAGGTGCAATTAATTTGAGAAATACTGAAAAACATGAGTTCCTCAAACCTTTAGTCACACGGATGATTTTTTTTAAGTTTTTATTTTCTGAGTTTTGCCTTCCCTTGTATTTATTTATATATATATATATATATACATATATATAATCATTAAACAATATCTTATTTTGATTTTTGAGCTTGATTTATGGAATTGTATATGTTTTCTCTAAGACTGTTAGTTTCAGCATTGCTTTTGGCATTCATCCACATAAAATCGAGTTTTTCTTTCATTCTCTGTTGTATCCCATTGTTTAATGTACCACATGTATGTATCCATTCTGCTCTGGAGATTTGGATAGTTTCCAGCTTTTGCCCTAAAGAATGCTGCTGTGAACTTTCTTGTACATGTCAACTGATGAATGTGTACAGAACTTTCTCTACAGCGATTTTTTTTTTGCTAATATTTTTTACCATGACTGATAGCAAGAAATACATTGTACCTTGAACCAAGTACATCTAAGTATTTGGACATATATAACTGTTTTGGGGGAGGCAGCAAAATTATGCTCAAGAAACTAACTCTGTCAGCAAATTATTTAGCACAGGTTCACTGTGCAAATGATAATAATTTCACAAGCATACAGGATAATATCTCTGAATAAGCCAACTAAAGAAATAACATACTCCAAACAAATGACAGATTCATCACACCATTGATGCAGGCAGGGGGAGATGAAGGAATCAAGTCCAAATTTAATATGAGGTATATACCTTTTTATACAAGGAGACACTCCAGGAGAGAAGTTAACCAACTGAGAGCTGATCTCCAGCTGCTGGGGCAAAAGAACTCTGTATGGTAGGCTAACTAAGGCTCCCCAAAGGTGTCCATGTGGTAATCCTGGGACCTATGAATTTGTTACCTTATGTGGTAAAAGGGACTTTGCAGATATGATTAAGGATTTTGAGATGAGAGTATCCTGAATTACCCAGGTGGGCCCCATCACAAAGGTATTTATGAGAGGGAGGCAGGAGGATTGGAGTCAGAAAAACATGTGATCACGGAAGCAGAGGGTTGGGTGATGTGTTCTGAAGACGGAGGAAGGAACCACAAGCCCAGGAATGCAGGCAACCTCTAGACCAGCGGTTCTCATCCTGTGGGTCGCGACCCCTTCGGGGGTTGAACGACCCTTTCACAGGGGTCGCCTAAGACCATCGGAAAACACATATTTCCGATGGTCTTAGGAACCGAGACACCGCTCCGCTATCTGTCTCCAGGCGGGTCCGCCCACATGCAGATACGCCCCCATACAAGTACCCGGTGTGATGACATCATCGTGCCAACCCCATCACATACACCCCGTACAAATACAGGTGTATGTGACAGGGTTGGCACCATAATGTACTTATGCGGACCAGTCACACATGTGTAGAGAGCAGCTACTGTGTAGAAAGCAGCTGCTGTGTTGAAAGCAGCAGTATTGGAGGTAAAATGACACTTCATGAATTATAAATATTTCACAATATATAATTACATATTGTTTTTGTGATTAATCACTATGCTTTAATTATGTTCAATTTGTAACAATGAAAATACATCCTGCATATCAGATATTTACATTACGATTCATAACAGTAGCAAAATTACAGTTATAGAGTAACAACGAAAATAATTTTATGGTTTGGGGTCACCACAACATGAGGAACTGTATTAAGGGGTCGCGGCATTAGGAAGGTTGAGACCCACTGGCCTAGAAACAAACACTGGAACACAGCCCTGCCGACACCTTGATTTTAAACCCCATAAAGCCCATTTTGGACTTCTGACTTCCAGACCTATAGTAACATAAATGTGTGTTGTTTTAAGCTACTAAGTTTGTAGTATTTGTTACAGTAGCAATAATAAATTGATACATTCCCTAAATGAAAACGACAGTGGACACCAGGCTGCACACCTCCACTGACCTCAGTATCCAAAATCAGACGATGCCAGGGCACTCACCTGTACAGTTGAGGTTTTTTTTTTGGGGGGGGGGAATCTTGTCTTTTATTAATTTAAAGACTAGGTTTTGAGGAGAGGAAAAACATAGGGCAGAGAAGTATGAAATAGAAAATGAATACAAATAGCAGCTGTATTGCTAGTTGTTCTATAACCACAACAAACTAGTCCAGAGAGCATATGTACAAAACATCACAATAAAGTTTCAAGGATCGAAGTGTTCCCTTAGCAAGACTGAAGGTTTCGGGCTCTGGCCTTTGGAATTCAGGCTGCAGTTCTTGTTTTTGGGTAGATCACTAGAGGCATGGCACAGCCCGTGCTTTTAACCAGATCTGAACAGAAGAATGGCCACTTCGCCCAGTAGAAGTGGATGAAATGGTAGATTTCGTGTGTTACGTGATTACTGAACTTCCTCCCTCCTTGCAGTAAGTACTAGGTGGGGTTGTACTGTTTGTCAAACTCCTTCCCCATCTGGGCCACAGTGCCCACCTCGAGGTTGCATTTCTCCAACCCCTGAGTAGTGAGCGGTCTACACATCCTCGACAGATCTGCATTTTTTGGTCGTGGCCTTTAAGTAGCACATGGTTCTGGTGGAGCAGGGGCCAGCTGACAGCTGCAGTTTCCTCGGGGAGAGGCCAGCATGGCTCAGGGCTGCTGGGAGCTGCCCTTGCTACCCTCGCCCAAGCACATCTCAACCTGGGCCAAACGATACTGGCTTGGCTGTTGCTTGCCTCTTCCCATGCCTGGACCTTGGTTGGTGTGGGAATGAGTGAATTCAGGCAGCAAGGTGACCATTCCATAGCAGTGTGAAAAATTAGTCCAAACTCGGCTACCTATTCCTACTGTCATAGCACAAACAAGCAAGAAGGACAGGAGTTGTAGGTTCTTGAAAGAAACTATACTGACTATACCCCAGCATGCAGGAAACCTCCGTGCTGTGTCAGGAGGAGGAACAAACTTCGGAGGGTCTCACAAGAGGAGGAATAACTGCCCAGCCCAGGAGTCTGCTTGAGACTGGATGGAGTGCACTGTATCAGGATGTGCTCCTTAGAGAAAAACATCACTCACACTGGCCCCTCAGGCAGAGTCCCTCTACCTACAACAACCCCCTCCCAGTCCCCAACACCCAGGGCTGGCCTAGACTAGGGACCAATACATGTGGTCCCTTTAACCACGCCCCTTCCCTCAATCCCAGTAATTTTCATTAGCTCCTTGAAACAGACCTGCGAAGCATGCAGAACTGGGGTTCTCATTTTACTGATGAAGAAACATGTTCAAATGAAACAAATGCTGGGCTCTTTCCATTATATTCCGAACTCTCCTTTTTATGTGCAAATGGGGCCAAGTGTGCGGTGACACTTTCCTATTGTACAGAATGAAACAAAGCCATAATTACAAGGGCTGAGGAAGTAATGGTACAAAACTGGTAATTCGGTTTCATGTTAAATCCTGAAGTCAGTGACCTAGGGCCAGAAAGTGACCTTTCAAATTTCACCTCTGCCATCTGGTGGCCAAGTGACAATAGAGCTAAAACAACTGGGCATTGATACTGTCATCATATGAAAGTTCCGCATGACCCTGAGGCTGGGTGAATGAGTTGAGTGTGGGCTCTGACTTTTAAGGCCTGAGATAACAAAATAAAATGTTAAATGTACATATAAAGGTCAGGCGTTTTCCACAATTACTTTTGCTCGGGGTGAGGAACCTCACAGTTTACGATGGAAGAGCCCCTTCATCCATTTATTCAACAGATATTTATTAAACATTGTCTTAAGTCAGTATCCCAGGAAACAGATTCTACACAGAGATTTGTGTCAGGGAGGCTTACTCGGGAGTACTCTTGAGAGCAACCCTCGTAAGGGTTTAAGGGAAATAGAACTGAACAGAAAGGGTAGAGCTGAGATGAATTTGCCACAGAGGCCTTAGCCAATGGTATTGGGAGCTCTGGAGTTGACTTGGTGAGGGCCAGAGCCCATGTCCTGCATCACCCAGTTTTGGGATCAGGCAGTGAGCTGTAGCAGGTGACACTGGCAGCATCTGGGGGAATGCGTGCCTTGGTCCTAAAAGCAACACATCACAGCATCTATTACCAGCCCCTGCTATGTTCTGCACTGTACCATGGTCTAAGGATACGATGTAGAACAAGACCACATCTCTGTCTTCAAAGATACCCAGGGGCGCAGAGTTAAAGCATAAACAAACAAATGTTTTCAAAAAAACAGGAAATAGAGGGGCCAGCCGAGTGGCGCGTTGGTTTGGAGTTGGCTTGGGACACCAGCTCTGAGCAGCAGGGCCCCGGTTTGGATCCCACATATGAGGGCCAGTGACACTGCCCTTCACAGCTAAGAT